>NW_026688535.1:0-39888 GCF_030445035.2 Dasypus novemcinctus
TTTCATTTAGGTTTAAACAGTTAGCTGCTATACCGCCGGTTATGCTTTCCTATAGTGTAAATGCTAGTTTTACACATAGGAATGTTAGCACCAAAACTGAAGTTAAGGAGATAACTGAAAAATCTCTGCACACCATGCTTAGTTCTCCTAAGTAAAGCATATGTGCCATGTTGTTTCATTTAGGTTTAAAGAAGTAGCTGCTATACCGCCGGTTATGCTTTCCTATAGTGTAAATGCTAGTTTTACAGATATGAATGTTAGCACAAAATCTGAAGTAAAGGAGATAGCTGAAAAATCTCTGCACACAATGCTTAGTTCTCAGAAGTAAATCATAAGTGCCATGTTGTTTCATTTAGGTTTAAGGAGTTAGCTGCTATACTGCCCGTTAGGCTTTCCTATAGTGTAAATGCTAGTTTTACAGATAGGAATGTATAGCACAAAAACTGAAAGAAAGGAGATAGCTGCAAAACCTCTGCACACAATGCTTAGTTCTCAGAAGTAAATCATATGTGCCATGTTGTTTCATTTACATTTAAAGAGTTAGCTGCTATACCGCCGGTTTATGCTTTCTTATAGTGTAAATGCTAGTTTTACAGATAGGAATGTATAGCACCAAAACTGAAGTAAAGGAGATAACTGAAAAATCTCTGCACACAATGCTTAGTTTTCAGAAGTAACCATATGTGCCATGTTGTTTCATTTAGGTTTAAAGAGTTAGCTGCTATACCCTCATTTATGCTTTCCTATATAGTATATGCGAGTATAAAAATATAAATGTTAGCACAAAATCTGAAGTAAAGGAGATAGCTGAAAAATCTCTGCACACAATACTTAGTTCTCAGAAGTAAATCATATGTGCCATGTTGTTTCTTTTACATTTAAAGAGTTAGCTGCTATACCGCCGGTTATGCTTTCCTATAGTGTAAAAGCTAGTTTTACAGATAGGAATCATAGCACCAAAACTGAAGTAAAGGAGATAACTGAAAAATCTCTGCACACAATGCTTAATTCTCAGAAGTAAATCATATGTGCCATGTTGTTTCATTTAGGTTTAAAGAGTTAGCTGCTATACCGCCGTTTAGGATTTCCTATAGTGTAAAGGCTAGATTTACACATAGGAATGTTAGCACAAAAACTGAAAAGAAAGGAGATAGCCGCAAAATGTCTGCACACAATGCTTAGTTCTCAGAACTACATCATATGTGCCATGTTGTTTCATTTAGGATTAAAGAGTTAGCTGCTATACCGCCGGTTATGCTTTCCTATACTGTAAATGCTTGTTTTACAGATATGAATGTTAGCACAAAATCTGAAGTAAAGGAGATAGCTGAATAATCTCTGCACACAATGCTTAGTTCTCAGAAGTAAATCATAAGTGCCATGTTGTTTCATTCAGGTTTAAAGAGTTAGCTGCTATACTGCCCGTTAGGCTCTCCTATAGTGTAAATGCTAGTTTCACAGATAGGAATGTTAGCACAAAAACTGAAAGAAAGGAGATGGCCGCAAAACCTCCTGCACAAAATGCTTAGTTCTCCAGAACTACATCATATGTGCCATGTTGTTTCATTTAGGTTTAAAGAGTTAGGTTCTATACCGCCGGTTATGATTTCCTATAGTGTAAATGCTAGTTTTACAGATAGGAATGTTAGCACAAAAACTGAAAGAAAGGAGATAGCCGCAAAATCTCTGCACACAATGCTTAGTTCTCAGAAGTAAATGATAGGTGCCATGTTGTTTCATTTAGGTTTAAAGAGTTAGCTGCTATACCGCCGGTTTATGCTTTCCTATAGTGTAAATGCTAGTTTTTACAGATATGAATGTTAGCACAAAATCTGAAGTAAAGGAGATAGCTGAATAATCTCTGCACATAATGCTTAGTTTTCAGAAGTAAATCATATGTTCCATGGTTGTTTCATTCAGGTTTAAAGAGTTAGCTGCTATACTGCCCGTTAGGCTCTCCTATAGTGTAAATGCTTGTTTAACAGATAGGAATGTTAGCACAAAAACTGAAAGAAAGGAGATAGCCGCAAAACCTCTGAACACAATGCTTAGTTCTCAGAAGTAAATCATATGTGCCATGTTGTTTCATTTACATTTAAAGAGTTAGCTGCTATACCGCCGGTTATGCTTTCCTATAGTGTAAATGCTAGTTCACCGATAGGAATGTTAGCACCAAAAGTGAGGTAAAGGAGATAACTGAAAAATCTCTGCCCACAATGCTTAGTTCTCAGAAGTAAATCATATGTGCCATGTTGTTTCATTTAGGTTTAAAGAGTTAGCTGCTATACCACCGTTTAGGATTTCCTATACTGTAAATGCTAGTTTTACAGATAGGAATGTTAGCACAAAAACTGAAAGAAAGGAGATAGCCGCAAAATCTCTGCACACCATGATTAGTTCTCCTAAGTAAAGCATATGTGCCATGTTGTTTCATTTAGGTTTAAAGAGGTAGCTGCTATACCGCCGGTTATGCTTTCCTACAGTGTAAATGCTAGTTTTACAGATATGAATGTTAGCACAAAATCTGAAGTAAAGGAGATAGCTGAAAAATCTCTGCACACAATGCTTAGTTCTCAGAAGTAAATCATAAGTACCATGTTGTTTCATTTAGGTTTAAACAGTTAGCTGCTATACCGCCGGTTATGCTTTCCTATAGTGTAAATGCTAGTTTTACACATAGGAATGTTAGCACCAAAACTGAAGTAAAGGGGATAACTGAAAAATCTCTGCACGCAATGCTTAATTCTCAGAAGTAAATCATATGTGCCATGTTGTTTCATTTAGGTTTAAAGAGTTAGCTGGTATACCGCCGTTTAGGATTTCCTATAGTGTAAAGGCTAGTTTTACAGATAGGAATGTTAGCACAAAAACTGAAAGAAAGGAGATAGCCGCAAAATCTCTGCACACAGTGCTTAGTTCTCAGAACTACATCATATGTGCCATGTTGTTTCATTTAGGTCTAAAGAGTTAGCTGCTATACCGCCCGTTATGCTTTCCTATAGTGTAAATGCTAGTTTTACACATAGGAATGTTAGCACCAAAACTGAAGTAAAGGAGATAGCCGCAAAATCTCTGCACACAATGCTTTATTTTCAGAAGTAAACCATATGTGCCATGTTGTTTCATTTAGGTTTAAAGAGTTAGCTGCTATACCCTCAGTTGTTCTTTCCTATATAGTAAATGCGAGTAGAAAAATATGAATGTTAGCACAAAATCTGAAGTAAAGGAGATAGCTGAAAAATCTCTGCACACAATGCTTAGTTCTCAGAAGTAAACCATATGTGCCATGTTGTTTCATTTACAATAAAGAGTTAGCTGCTATACCGCCGGTTATGCTTTCCTATAGTGTAAAAGCTAGTTTTACAGATAGGAATGTTAGCACCAAAACTGAAGTAAAGGACATAACTGAAAAATCTCTGCACACAAGGCTTAATTCTCAGAAGTAAATCATATATGCCATGTTGTTTCATTTAGGTTTAAAGAGTTAGCTGCTATACCGCCGTTTAGGATTTCCTATAGTGTAAAGGCTAGTTTTACAGATAGGAATGTTAGCACAAAAACTGAAAGGAAGGAGATAGCCACAAAATCTCTGCACACAATGCTTAGTTCTCAGAACTACATCATATGTGCTATGTTGTTTCATTTAGGTTTAAAGAGTTAGCTGCTATACCGCCGGTTATGCTTTCCTATAGTGTAAATGCGAGTATAAAAATATGAATGTTAGCACAAAATCTGAAGTAAAGAAGATAGCTGAAAAATCTCTGCACACAATGCTTAGTTCTCAGAAGTAAATCATATGTGCCATGTTGTTTCATTTAGGTTTAAACAGTTAGCTGCTATACCGCCTGTTATGCTTTCCTATAGTGTAAATGCTAGTTTTACACATAGGAATGTTAGCACCAAAACTGAAGTTAAGGAGATAACTGAAAAATCTCTGCACACCATGCTTAGTTCTCCTAAGTAAAGCATATGTGCCATGTTGTTTCATTTAGGTTTAAAGAAGTAGCTGCTCTACCGCCGGTTATGCTTTCCTATAGTGTAAATGCTAGTTTTACAGATATGAATGTTAGCACAAAATCTGAAGTAAAGGAGATAGCTGAAAAATCTCTGCACACAATGCTTAGTTCTCAGAAGTAAATCATAAGTGCCATGTTGTTTCATTTAGGTTTAAAGAGTTAGCTGCTATACTGCCCGTTAGGCTTTCCTATAGTGTAAATGCTAGTTTTACAGATAGGAATGTTAGCACAAAAACTGAAGAAAGGAGATAGCTGCAAAACCTCTGCACACAATGCTTAGTTCTCAGAAGTAAATCATATGTGCCATGTTGTTTCATTTACATTTAAAGAGTTAGCTGCTATACCGCCGGTTATGCTTTCCTATAGTGTAAATGCTAGTTCACCGATAGGAATGTTAGCACCAAAAGTGAGGTAAAGGAGATAACTGAAAAATCTCTGCCCACAATGCTTAGTTCTCAGAAGTAAATCATATGTGCCATGTTGTTTCATTTAGGTTTAAAGAGTTAGCTGCTATACCACCGTTTAGGATTTCCTATAGTGTAAAGGCTAGTTTTACAGATAGGAATGTTAGCACAAAAACTGAAAGAAAGGAGATAGCCGCAAAATCTGTGGACACAATGCTTAGTTCTCAGAAGTACATCATATGTGCCATGTTGTTTCATTTAGGTTTAAAGAGTTAGCTGCTATACCGCCGGTTATGCTTTCCTATAGTATAAATGCTAGTTTTACAGATAGGAATGTTAGCAGAAAAACTGAAAGAAAGGAGATAGCCGCAAAATCTCTGCACACAATGCTTAGTTTTCAGAAGTAAACCATATGTGCCATGTTGTTTCATTTAGGTTTAAAGAGTTAGCTGCTATACCGCCGGTTATGCTTTCCTATAGTGTAAATGCTAGCTTTACACCTAGGAATGTTAGCACCAAAACTGAAGTAAAGGAGATAGCCGCAAAATCTCTGCACACAATGCTTTATTTTCAGAAGTAAACCATATGTGCCATGTTGTTTCATTTAGGTTTAAAGAGTTAGCTGCTATACCCTCAGTTGTTCTTTCCTATATAGTAAATGCGAGTAGAAAAATATGAATGTTAGCACAAAATCTGAAGTAAAGGAGATAGCTGAAAAATCTCTGCACACAATGCTTAGTTCTCAGAAGTAAACCATATGTGCCATGTTGTTTCATTTACAATTAAAGAGTTAGCTGCTATACCGCCGGTTATGCTTTCCTATAGTGTAAAAGCTAGTTTTACAGATAGGAATGTTAGCACCAAAACTGAAGTAAAGGACATAACTGAAAAATCTCTGCACACAATGCTTAATTCTCAGAAGTAAATCATATATGCCATGTTGTTTCATTTAGGTTTAAAGAGTTAGCTGCTATACCGCCGTTTAGGATTTCCTATAGTGTAAAGGCTAGTTTTACAGATAGGAATGTTAGCACAAAAACTGAAAGGAAGGAGATAGCCACAAAATCTCTGCACACAATGCTTAGTTCTCAGAACTACATCATATGTGCTATGTTGTTTCATTTAGGTTTAAAGAGTTAGCTGCTATACCGCCGGTTATGCTTTCCTATAGTGTAAATGCGAGTATAAAAATATGAATGTTAGCACAAAATCTGAAGTAAAGAAGATAGCTGAAAAATCTCTGCACACAATGCTTAGTTCTCAGAAGTAAATCATATGTGCCATGTTGTTTCATTTAGGTTTAAACAGTTAGCTGCTATACCGCCTGTTATGCTTTCCTATAGTGTAAATGCTAGTTTTACACATAGGAATGTTAGCACCAAAACTGAAGTTAAGGAGATAACTGAAAAATCTCTGCACACCATGCTTAGTTCTCCTAAGTAAAGCATATGTGCCATGTTGTTTCATTTAGGTTTAAAGAAGTAGCTGCTATACCGCCGGTTATGCTTTCCTATAGTGTAAATGCTAGTTTTACAGATATGAATGTTAGCACAAAATCTGAAGTAAAGGAGATAGCTGAAAAATCTCTGCACACAATGCTTAGTTCTCAGAAGTAAATCATAAGTGCCATGTTGTTTCATTTAGGTTTAAAGAGTTAGCTGCTATACTGCCCGTTAGGCTTTCCTATAGTGTAAATGCTAGTTTTACAGATAGGAATGTTAGCACAAAAACTGAAGAAAGGAGATAGCTGCAAAACCTCTGCACACAATGCTTAGTTCTCAGAAGTAAATCATATGTGCCATGTTGTTTCATTTACATTTAAAGAGTTAGCTGCTATACCGCCGGTTATGCTTTCCTATAGTGTAAATGCTAGTTCACCGATAGGAATGTTAGCACCAAAAGTGAGGTAAAGGAGATAACTGAAAAATCTCTGCCCACAATGCTTAGTTCTCAGAAGTAAATCATATGTGCCATGTTGTTTCATTTAGGTTTAAAGAGTTAGCTGCTATACCACCGTTTAGGATTTCCTATAGTGTAAAGGCTAGTTTTACAGATAGGAATGTTAGCACAAAAACTGAAAGAAAGGAGATAGCCGCAAAATCTCTGGAAACAATGCTTAGTTCTCAGAAGTACATCATATGTGCCATGTTGTTTCATTTAGGTTTAAAGAGTTAGCTGCTATACCGCCGGTTATGCTTTCCTATAGTATAAATGCTAGTTTTACAAATAGGAATGTTAGCACAAAAACTGAAAGAAAGGAGATAGCCGCAAAATCTCTGCACACAATGCTTAGTTTTCAGAAGTAAACCATATGTGCCATGTTGTTTCATTTAGGTTTAAAGAGTTAGCTGCTATACCGCCGGTTATGCTTTCCTATAGTGTAAATGCTAGTTTTACACATAGGAATGTTAGCACCAAAACTGAAGTAAAGGAGATAGCCGCAAAATCTCTGCACACAATGCTTTATTTTCAGAAGTAAACCTTATGTGCCATGTTGTTTCATTTAGGTTTAAAGAGTTAGCTGCTATACCCTCAGTTATTCTTTCCTATATAGTAAATGCGAGTAGAAAAATATGAATGTTAGCACAAAATCTGAAGTAAAGGAGATAGCTGAAAAATCTCTGCACACAATGCTTAGTTCTCAGAAGTAAACCATATGTGCCATGTTGTTTCATTTACAATTAAAGAGTTAGCTGCTATACCGCCGGTTATGCTTTCTTATAGTGTAAAAGCTAGTTTTACAGATAGGAATGTTAGCACCAAAACTGAAGTAAAGGACATAACTGAAAAATCTCTGCACACAATGCTTAATTCTCAGAAGTAAATCATATGTGCCATGTTGTTTCATTTAGGTTTAAAGAGTTAGCTGCTATACCGCCGTTTAGGATTTCCTATAGTGTAAAGGCTAGTTTTACAGATAGGAATGTTAGCACAAAAATTGAAAGGAAGGAGATAGCCACAAAATCTCTGCACACAATGCTTAGTTCTCAGAAGTAAATCACATGTGCCATGTTGTTTCATTTAGGTTTAAACAGTTAGCTGCTATACCGCCGGTTATGCTTTCCTATAGTGTAAATGCTAGTTTTACACATAGGAATGTTAGCACCAAAACTGAAGTTAAGGAGATAACTGAAAAATCTCTGCACACCATGCTTAGTTCTCCTAAGTAAAGCATATGTGCCATGTTTTTTCATTTAGGTTTAAAGAAGTAGCTGCTATACCGCCGGTTATGCTTTCCTATAGTGTAAATGCTAGTTTTACAGATATGAATGTTAGCACAAAATCTGAAGTAAAGGAGATAGCTGAAAAATCTCTGCACACAATGCTTAGTTCTCAGAAGTAAATCATAAGTGCCATGTTGTTTCATTTAGGTTTAAAGAGTTAGCTGCTATACTGCCCGTTAGGCTTTCCTATAGTGTAAATGCTAGTTTTACAGATAGGAATGTTAGCACAAAAACTGAAAGAAAGGAGATAGCTGCAAAACCTCTGCACACTATGCTAAGTTCTCAGAAGTAAATCATATGTGCCATGTTGTTTCATTTACATTTAAAGAGTTAGCTGCTATACCGCCGGTTATGCTTTCTTATAGTGTAAATGCTAGTTTTACAGATAGGAATGTTAGCACCAAAACTGAAGTAAAGGAGATAACTGAAAAATCTCTGCACACAATGCTTAGTTTTCAGAAGTAACCATATGTGCCATGTTGTTTCATTTAGGTTTAAAGAGTTAGCTGTTATACCCTCATTTATGCTTTCCTATATAGTATATGCGAGTATAAAAATATGAATGTTAGCACAAAATCTGAAGTAAAGGAGATAGCTGAAAAATCTCTGCACACAATACTTAGTTCTCAGAAGTAAATCATATGTGCCATGTTGTTTCATTTACATTTAAAGAGTTAGCTGCTATACCGCCGGTTATGCTTTCCTATAGTGTAAAAGCTAGTTTTACAGATAGGAATGTTAGCACCAAAACTGAAGTAAAGGAGATAACTGAAAAATCTCTGCACACAATGCTTAATTCTCAGAAGTAAATCATATGTGCCATGTTGTTTCATTTAGGTTTAAAGAGTTAGCCGCTATACCGCCGTTTAGGATTTCCTATAGTGTAAAGGCTAGATTTACAGATAGGAATGTTAGCACAAAAACTGAAAGAAAGGAGATAGCCGCAAAATCTCTGGAAACAATGCTTAGTTCTCAGAAGTACATCATATGTGCCATGTTGTTTCATTTAGGTTTAAAGAGTTAGCTGCTATACCGCCGGTTATGCTTTCCTATAGTATAAATGCTAGTTTTACAAATAGGAATGTTAGCACAAAAACTGAAAGAAAGGAGATAGCCGCAAAATCTCTGCACACAATGCTTAGTTTTCAGAAGTAAACCATATGTGCCATGTTGTTTCATTTAGGTTTAAAGAGTTAGCTGCTATACCGCCGGTTATGCTTTCCTATAGTGTAAATGCTAGTTTTACACATAGGAATGTTAGCACCAAAACTGAAGTAAAGGAGATAGCCGCAAAATCTCTGCACACAATGCTTTATTTTCAGAAGTAAACCTTATGTGCCATGTTGTTTCATTTAGGTTTAAAGAGTTAGCTGCTATACCCTCAGTTATTCTTTCCTATATAGTAAATGCGAGTAGAAAAATATGAATGTTAGCACAAAATCTGAAGTAAAGGAGATAGCTGAAAAATCTCTGCACACAATGCTTAGTTCTCAGAAGTAAACCATATGTGCCATGTTGTTTCATTTACAATTAAAGAGTTAGCTGCTATACCGCCGGTTATGCTTTCTTATAGTGTAAAAGCTAGTTTTACAGATAGGAATGTTAGCACCAAAACTGAAGTAAAGGACATAACTGAAAAATCTCTGCACACAATGCTTAATTCTCAGAAGTAAATCATATGTGCCATGTTGTTTCATTTAGGTTTAAAGAGTTAGCTGCTATACCGCCGTTTAGGATTTCCTATAGTGTAAAGGCTAGTTTTACAGATAGGAATGTTAGCACAAAAATTGAAAGGAAGGAGATAGCCACAAAATCTCTGCACACAATGCTTAGTTCTCAGAAGTAAATCACATGTGCCATGTTGTTTCATTTAGGTTTAAACAGTTAGCTGCTATACCGCCGGTTATGCTTTCCTATAGTGTAAATGCTAGTTTTACACATAGGAATGTTAGCACCAAAACTGAAGTTAAGGAGATAACTGAAAAATCTCTGCACACCATGCTTAGTTCTCCTAAGTAAAGCATATGTGCCATGTTTTTTCATTTAGGTTTAAAGAAGTAGCTGCTATACCGCCGGTTATGCTTTCCTATAGTGTAAATGCTAGTTTTACAGATATGAATGTTAGCACAAAATCTGAAGTAAAGGAGATAGCTGAAAAATCTCTGCACACAATGCTTAGTTCTCAGAAGTAAATCATAAGTGCCATGTTGTTTCATTTAGGTTTAAAGAGTTAGCTGCTATACTGCCCGTTAGGCTTTCCTATAGTGTAAATGCTAGTTTTACAGATAGGAATGTTAGCACAAAAACTGAAAGAAAGGAGATAGCTGCAAACCTCTGCACACTATGCTAAGTTCTCAGAAGTAAATCATATGTGCCATGTTGTTTCATTTACATTTAAAGAGTTAGCTGCTATACCGCCGGTTATGCTTTCTTATAGTGTAAATGCTAGTTTTACAGATAGGAATGTTAGCACCAAAACTGAAGTAAAGGAGATAACTGAAAAATCTCTGCACACAATGCTTAGTTTTCAGAAGTAACCATATGTGCCATGTTGTTTCATTTAGGTTTAAAGAGTTAGCTGTTATACCCTCATTTATGCTTTCCTATATAGTATATGCGAGTATAAAAATATGAATGTTAGCACAAAATCTGAAGTAAAGGAGATAGCTGAAAAATCTCTGCACACAATACTTAGTTCTCAGAAGTAAATCATATGTGCCATGTTGTTTCATTTACATTTAAAGAGTTAGCTGCTATACCGCCGGTTATGCTTTCCTATAGTGTAAAAGCTAGTTTTACAGATAGGAATGTTAGCACCAAAACTGAAGTAAAGGAGATAACTGAAAAATCTCTGCACACAATGCTTAATTCTCAGAAGTAAATCATATGTGCCATGTTGTTTCATTTAGGTTTAAAGAGTTAGCCGCTATACCGCCGTTTAGGATTTCCTATAGTGTAAAGGCTAGATTTACAGATAGGAATGTTAGCACAAAAACTGAAAGAAAGGAGATAGCCGCAAAATGTCTGCACACAATGCTTAGTTCTCAGAACTACATCATATGTGCCATGTTGTTTCATTTAGGATTAAAGAGTTAGCTGCTATACCGCCGGTTATGCTTTCCTATACTGTAAATGCTTGTTTTACAGATATGAATGTTAGCACAAAATCTGAAGTAAAGGAGATAGCTGAATAATCTCTGCACACAATGCTTAGTTCTCAGAAGTAAATCATAAGTGCCATGTTGTTTCATTCAGGTTTAAAGAGTTAGCTGCTATACTGCCCGTTAGGCTCTCCTATAGTGTAAATGCTAGTTTCACAGATAGGAATGTTAGCACAAAAACTGAAAGAAAGGAGATGGCCGCAAAACCTCTGCACAAAATGCTTAGTTCTCAGAACTACATCATATGTGCCATGTTGTTTCATTTAGGTTTAAAGAGTTAGGTTCTATACCGCCGGTTATGATTTCCTATAGTGTAAATGCTAGTTTTACAGATAGGAATGTTAGCACAAAAACTGAAAGAAAGGAGATAGCCGCAAAATCCCTGCACACAATGCTTAGTTCTCAGAAGTAAATGATAGGTGCCATGTTGTTTCATTTAGGTTTAAAGAGTTAGCTGCTATACCGCCGGTTATGCTTTCCTATAGTGTAAATGCTAGTTTTACAGATATGAATGTTAGCACAAAATCTAAAGTAAAGGAGATAGCTGAATAATCTCTGCACATAATGCTTAGTTTTCAGAAGTAAATCATATGTTCCATGTTGTTTCATTCAGGTTTAAAGAGTTAGCTGCTATACTGCCCGTTAGGCTCTCCTACAGTGTAAATGCTTGTTTAACAGATAGGAATGTTAGCACAAAAACTGAAAGAAAGGAGATAGCCGCAAAACCTCTGAACACAATGCTTAGTTCTCAGAAGTAAATCATATGTGCCATGTTGTTTCATTTACATTTAAAGAGTTAGCTGCTATACCGCCGGTTATGCTTTCCTATAGTGTAAATGCTAGTTCACCGATAGGAATGTTAGCACCAAAAGTGAGGTAAAGGAGATAACTGAAAAATCTCTGCCCACAATGCTTAGTTCTCAGAAGTAAATCATATGTGCCATGTTGTTTCATTTAGGTTTAAAGAGTTAGCTGCTATACCACCGTTTAGGATTTCCTATACTGTAAATGCTAGTTTTACAGATAGGAATGTTAGCACAAAAACTGAAAGAAAGGAGATAGCCGCAAAATCTCTGCACACCATGCTTAGTTCTCCTAAGTAAAGCATATGTGCCATGTTGTTTCATTTAGGTTTAAAGAGGTAGCTGCTATACCGCCGGTTATGCTTTCCTACAGTGTAAATGCTAGTTTTACAGATATGAATGTTAGCACAAAATCTGAAGTAAAGGAGATAGCTGAAAAATCTCTGCACACAATGCTTAGTTCTCAGAAGTAAATCATAAGTACCATGTTGTTTCATTTAGGTTTAAACAGTTAGCTGCTATACCGCCGGTTATGCTTTCCTATAGTGTAAATGCTAGTTTTACACATAGGAATGTTAGCACCAAAACTGAAGTAAAGGAGATAACTGAAAAATCTCTGCACGCAATGCTTAATTCTCAGAAGTAAATCATATGTGCCATGTTGTTTCATTTAGGTTTAAAGAGTTAGCTGGTATACCGCCGTTTAGGATTTCCTATAGTGTAAAGGCTAGTTTTACAGATAGGAATGTTAGCACAAAAACTGAAAGAAAGGAGATAGCCGCAAAATCTCTGCACACAGTGCTTAGTTCTCAGAACTACATCATATGTGCCATGTTGTTTCATTTAGGTTTAAAGAGTTAGCTGCTATACCGCCGGTTATGCTTTCCTATAGTGTAAATGCTAGTTTTACAGATAGGAATGTTAGCACAAAAACTGAAAGAAAGGAGATAGCCGCAAAATCTCTGCACACAATGCTTAGTTCTCAGAAGTAAACCATATGTGCCATGTTGTTTCATTTACATTTAAAGAGTTAGCTGCTATACAGCCGGTTATGCTTTCCTATATTGTAAAAGCTAGTTTTACAGATAGGAATGTTAGCACCAAAACTGAAGTAAAGGACATAACTGAAAAATCTCTGCACGCAATGCTTAATTCTCAGAAGTAAATCATATGTGCCATGTTGTTTCATTTAGGTTTAAAGAGTTAGCTGCTATACCGCCGTTTAGGATTTCCTATAGTGTAAAGGCTAGTTTTACAGATAGGAATGTTAGCACAAAAATTGAAAGGAAGGAGATAGCCACAAAATCTCTGCACACAATGCTTAGTTCTCAGAAGTAAATCATATGTGCCATGTTGTTTCATTTAGGTTTAAACAGTTAGCTGCTATACCGCCGGTTATGCTTTCCTATAGTGTAAATGCTAGTTTTACACATAGGAATGTTAGCACCAAAACTGAAGTTAAGGAGATAACTGAAAAATCTCTGCACACCATGCTTAGTTCTCCTAAGTAAAGCATATGTGCCATGTTGTTTCATTTAGGTTTAAAGAAGTAGCTGCTATACCGCCGGTTATGCTTTCCTATAGTGTAAATGCTAGTTTTACAGATATGAATGTTAGCACAAAATCTGAAGTAAAGGAGATAGCTGAAAAATCTCTGCACACAATGCTTAGTTCTCAGAAGTAAATCATAAGTGCCATGTTGTTTCATTTAGGTTTAAGGAGTTAGCTGCTATACTGCCCGTTAGGCTTTCCTATAGTGTAAATGCTAGTTTTACAGATAGGAATGTTAGCACAAAAACTGAAAGAAAGGAGATAGCTGCAAAACCTCTGCACACAATGCTAAGTTCTCAGAAGTAAATCATATGTGCCATGTTGTTTCATTTACATTTAAAGAGTTAGCTGCTATACCGCCGGTTATGCTTTCTTATAGTGTAAATGCTAGTTTTACAGATAGGAATGTTAGCACCAAAACTGAAGTAAAGGAGATAACTGAAAAATCTCTGCACACAATGGTTAGTTTTCAGAAGTAACCATATGTGCCATGTTGTTTCATTTAGGTTTAAAGAGTTAGCTGCTATACCCTCATTTATGCTTTCCTATATAGTATATGCGAGTATAAAAATATAAATGTTAGCACAAAATCTGAAGTAAAGGAGATAGCTGAAAAATCTCTGCACACAATACTTAGTTCTCAGAAGTAAATCATATGTGCCATGTTGTTTCTTTTACATTTAAAGAGTTAGCTGCTATACCGCCGGTTATGCTTTCCTATAGTGTAAAAGCTAGTTTTACAGATAGGAATGATAGCACCAAAACTGAAGTAAAGGAGATAACTGAAAAATCTCTGCACACAATGCTTAATTCTCAGAAGTAAATCATATGTGCCATGTTGTTTCATTTAGGTTTAAAGAGTTAGCTGCTATACCGCCGTTTAGGATTTCCTATAGTGTAAAGGCTAGATTTACACATAGGAATGTTAGCACAAAAACTGAAAGAAAGGAGATAGCCGCAAAATGTCTGCACACAATGCTTAGTTCTCAGAACTACATCATATGTGCCATGTTGTTTCATTTAGGATTAAAGAGTTAGCTGCTATACCGCCGGTTATGCTTTCCTATACTGTAAATGCTTGTTTTACAGATATGAATGTTAGCACAAAATCTGAAGTAAAGGAGATAGCTGAATAATCTCTGCACACAATGCTTAGTTCTCAGAAGTAAATCATAAGTGCCATGTTGTTTCATTCAGGTTTAAAGAGTTAGCTGCTATACTGCCCGTTAGGCTCTCCTATAGTGTAAAAGCTAGTTTCACAGATAGGAATGTTAGCACAAAAACTGAAAGAAAGGAGATGGCCGCAAAACCTCTGCACAAAATGCTTAGTTCTCAGAACTACATCATATGTGCCATGTTGTTTCATTTAGGTTTAAAGAGTTAGGTTCTATACCGCCGGTTATGATTTCCTATAGTGTAAATGCTAGTTTTACAGATAGGAATGTTAGCACAAAAACTGAAAGAAAGGAGATAGCCGCAAAATCTCTGCACACAATGCTTAGTTCTCAGAAGTAAATGATAGGTGCCATGTTGTTTCATTTAGGTTTAAAGAGTTAGCTGCTATACCGCCGGTTATGCTTTCCTATAGTGTAAATGCTAGTTTTACAGATATGAATGTTAGCACAAAATCTGAAGTAAAGGAGATAGCTGAATAATCTCTGCACATAATGCTTAGTTTTCAGAAGTAAATCATATGTTCCATGTTGTTTCATTCAGGTTTAAAGAGTTAGCTGCTATACTGCCCGTTAGGCTCTCCTATAGTGTAAATGCTTGTTTAACAGATAGGAATGTTAGCACAAAAACTGAAAGAAAGGAGATAGCCGCAAAACCTCTGAACACAATGCTTAGTTCTCAGAAGTAAATCATATGTGCCATGTTGTTTCATTTACATTTAAAGAGTTAGCTGCTATACCGCCGGTTATGCTTTCCTATAGTGTAAATGCTAGTTCACCGATAGGAATGTTAGCACCAAAAGTGAGGTAAAGGAGATAACTGAAAAATCTCTGCCCACAATGCTTAGTTCTCAGAAGTAAATCATATGTGCCATGTTGTTTCATTTAGGTTTAAAGAGTTAGCTGCTATACCACCGTTTAGGATTTCCTATACTGTAAATGCTAGTTTTACAGATAGGAATGTTAGCACAAAAACTGAAAGAAAGGAGATAGCCGCAAAATCTCTGCACACCATGCTTAGTTCTCCTAAGTAAAGCATATGTGCCATGTTGTTTCATTTAGGTTTAAAGAGGTAGCTGCTATACCGCCGGTTATGCTTTCCTACAGTGTAAATGCTAGTTTTACAGATATGAATGTTAGCACAAAATCTGAAGTAAAGGAGATAGCTGAAAAATCTCTGCACACAATGCTTAGTTCTCAGAAGTAAATCATAAGTACCATGTTGTTTCATTTAGGTTTAAACAGTTAGCTGCTATACCGCCGGTTATGCTTTCCTATAGTGTAAATGCTAGTTTTACACATAGGAATGTTAGCACCAAAACTGAAGTAAAGGAGATAACTGAAAAATCTCTGCACGCAATGCTTAATTCTCAGAAGTAAATCATATGTGCCATGTTGTTTCATTTAGGTTTAAAGAGTTAGCTGGTATACCGCCGTTTAGGATTTCCTATAGTGTAAAGGCTAGTTTTACAGATAGGAATGTTAGCACAAAAAATGAAAGAAAGGAGATAGCCGCAAAATCTCTGCACACAGTGCTTAGTTCTCAGAACTACATCATATGTGCCATGTTGTTTCATTTAGGTTTAAAGAGTTAGCTGCTATACCGCCGATTATGCTTTCCTATAGTGTAAATGCTAGTTTTACAGATAGGAATGTTAGCACAAAAACTGAAAGAAAGGAGATAGCCGCAAAATCTCTGCACACAATGCTTAGTTCTCAGAAGTAAACCATATGTGCCATGTTGTTTCATTTACATTTAAAGAGTTAGCTGCTATACAGCCGGTTATGCTTTCCTATATTGTAAAAGCTAGTTTTACAGATAGGAATGTTAGCACCAAAACTGAAGTAAAGGACATAACTGAAAAATCTCTGCACGCAATGCTTAATTCTCAGAAGTAAATCATATGTGCCATGTTGTTTCATTTAGGTTTAAAGAGTTAGCTGCTATACCGCCGTTTAGGATTTCCTATAGTGTAAAGGCATGTTTTACAGATAGGAATGTTACCACAAAAACTGAAAGGAAGGAGATAGCCACAAAATCTCTGCACACAATGCTTAGTTCTCAGAACTACATCATATGTGCCATGTTGTTTCATTTAGGTTTAAACAGTTAGCTGCTATACCGCCGGTTATGATTTCCTATAGTGTAAATGCTAGTTTTACAGATAGGAATGTTAGCACAAAAACCGAAAGAAAGGAGATAGCCGCAAAATCTCTGCATACAATGCTTAGTTCTCAGAAGTAAATGATAGGTGCCATGTTGTTTCATTTAGGTTTAAAGAGTTAGCTGCTATACCGCCGGTTATGCTTTCCTATAGTGTAAATGCTAGTTTTACAGATATGAATGTTAGCACAAAATCTGAAGTAAAGGAGATAGCTGAATAATCTCTGCACACAATGCTTAGTTCTCAGAAGTAAATCATATGTACCATGTTGTTTCATTCAGGTTTAAAGAGTTAGCTGCTATACTGCCCGTTAGGCTCTCCTATAGTGTAAATGCTAGTTTCACAGATAGGAATGTTAGCACAAAAACTGAAAGAAAGGAGATAGCCACAAAACCTCTGCACACAATGCTTAGTTCTCAGAATTAAATCATATGTGCCATGTTGTTTCATTTACATTTAAAGAGTTAGCTGCTATACCGCCGGTTATGCTTTCCTATAGTGTAAATCCTCGTTCAACGATAGGAATGTTAGCACCAAAACTGAGGTAAAAGAGATAACTGAAAAATCTCTGCACACAATGCTTAGTTCTCAGAAGTAAATCATATGTGCCATGTTGTTTCATTTAGGTTTAAAGAGTTAGCTGCTATATCGCCGTTTAGGATTTCCTATAGTGTAAAGGCTAGTTTTACAGATAGGAATGTTAGCACAAAAACTGAAAGAAAGGAGATAGCCGCAAAATCTCTGCTCACAATGCTTAGTTCTCTGAAGTACATCATATGTGCCATGTTGTTTCATTTAGGTTTAAAGAGTTAGCTGCTATATCGCCGTTTAGGATTTCCTATAGTGTAAAGGCTAGTTTTACAGATAGGAATGTTAGCACAAAAACTGAAAGAAAGGAGATAGCCGCAAAATCTCTGCACACAATGCTTAGTTCTCAGAAGTACATCATATGTGCCATGTTGTTTCATTTAGATTTAAAGGGTTAGCTGCTATACCGCCGGTTATGCTTTCCTATAGTGTAAATGCTAGTTTAACAGATAGGAATGTTAGCACAAAAACTGAAAGAAAGGAGATAGCCGCAAAATCTCTGCACACAATGCTTAGTTTTCAGAAGTAAACCATATGTGCCATGTTGTTTCATTTAGGTTTAGAGAGATAGCTGCTATACCCTCAGTTATGCTTTCCTATATAGTATATGCGAGTATAAAAATATGAATGTTAGCACAAAATCTGAAGTAAAGGAGATAGCTGGAAAATCTCTGCACACAATGCTTAGTTCTCAGAAGTAAATCATATGTGCCATGTTGTTTCATTTAGGTTTAAACAGTTAGCTGCTATACCGCCGGGTATGCTTTCCTATAGTGTAAATGCTAGTTTTACACATAGGAATGTTAGCACAAAAACTGAAAGAAAGGAGATAGCCGCAAAACCTCTGCACACAATGCTTAGTTCTTAGAAGTAAATCATATGTGCCATGTTGTTTCATTTAGGTTTAAAGAGTTAGCTGCTATACTGCCGGTTATGCTTTCCTATAGTGTAAATGCTAGTTTTACAGATAGGAATGTTAGCACCAAAACTGAAGTAAAGGAGATAACTGAAAAATCTCTGCACACAATGCTTAATTCTCAGAAGTAAATCATATGTGCCATGTTGTTTCATTTAGGTTTAAAGACTTAGCTGGTATACCGCTGTTTAGGTTTTCCTATAGCATAAAGGCTACTTTTACAGATAGGAATGTTAGCACAAAAACTGAAAGAAAGGAGATAGCCGCAAAATCTCTGCACACAATGCTTAGTTCTCAGAAGTACATCATATGTGCCATGTTGTTTCATTTAGATTTAAAGGGTTAGCTGCTATACCGCCGGTTATGCTTTCCTATAGTGTAAATGCTAGTTTAACCGATAGGAATGTTAGCACAAAAACTGAAAGAAAGGAGATAGCCGCAAAATCTCTGCACACAATGCTTAGTTTTCAGAAGTAAACCATATGTGCCATGTTGTTTCATTTAGGTTTAGAGAGATAGCTGCTATACCCTCAGTTATGCTTTCCTATATAGTATATGCGAGTATAAAAATATGAATGTTAGCACAAAATCTGAAGTAAAGGAGATAGCTGGAAAATCTCTGCACACAATGCTTAGTTCTCAGAAGTAAATCATATGTGCCATGTTGTTTCATTTAGGTTTAAACAGTTAGCTGCTATACCGCCGGGTATGCTTTCCTATAGTGTAAATGCTAGTTTTACACATAGGAATGTTAGCACAAAAACTGAAAGAAAGGAGATAGCCGCAAAACCTCTGCACACAATGCTTAGTTCTTAGAAGTAAATCATATGTGCCATGTTGTTTCATTTAGGTTTAAAGAGTTAGCTGCTATACTGCCGGTTATGCTTTCCTATAGTGTAAATGCTAGTTTTACAGATAGGAATGTTAGCACCAAAACTGAAGTAAAGGAGATAACTGAAAAATCTCTGCACACAATGCTTAATTCTCAGAAGTAAATCATATGTGCCATGTTGTTTCATTTAGGTTTAAAGACTTAGCTGGTATACCGCTGTTTAGGTTTTCCTATAGCATAAAGGCTACTTTTACAGATAGGAATGTTAGCACAAAAACTGAAAGAAAGGAGATAGCCGCAAAATCTCTGCACACAATGCTTAGTTCTCAGAAGTACATCATATGTGCCATGTTGTTTCATTTACGTTTAAAGAGTTAGCTGCTATACCCTCAGTTATTCTTTCCTATATAGTAAATGCTAGTATAAAAATATGAATGTTAGCACAAAATCTGAAGTAAAGGAGATAGCTGAAAAATCTCTGCACACAATGCTTATTTCTCAGAAGTAAATCATATGTGCCATGTTGTTTCATTTAGGTTTCAAGAGTTAGCTGTTATACCGCCGGTTATGCTTTCCTATAGTGTAAATGCTAGTTTTACAGATAGGAATGTTAGCACAAAAAATGAAAGAAAGGAGATAGCCGCAAAATCTCTGCACACAGTGCTTAGTTTTCAGAAGTAAACCATTTGTGCCATGTTGTTTCATTTAGGTTTAAAGAGTTAGCTGCTATACCGCCGGTTATGCTTTCCTATAGTGTAAATGCTAGTTTTACAGATAGGAATGTTAGCACAAAAACTGAAAGAAAGGAGATAGCCGCAAAATCTCTGCACACAATGCTTAGTTTTCAGAAGTAAACCATATGTGCCATGTTGTTTCATTTAGGTTTAAAGAGTTAGCTGCTATACCGCCGGTTATGCTTTCCTATAGTGTAAATGCTAGTTTTACACATAGGAATGTTAGCACCAAAACTGAAGTAAAGGAGATAGCCGCAAAATCTCTGCACACAATGCTTTATTTTCAGAAGTAAACCATATGTGCCATGTTGTTTCCTTTAGGTTTAAAGAGTTAGCTGCTATACCCTCAGTTGTTCTTTCCTATATAGTAAATGCGAGTAGAAAAATATGAATGTTAGCACAAAATCTGAAGTAAAGGAGATAGCTGAAAAATCTCTGCACACAATGCTTAGTTCTCAGAAGTAAACCATATGTGCCATGTTGTTTCATTTACAATTAAAGAGTTAGCTGCTATACCGCCGGTTGTGCTTTCCTATAGTGTAAAAGCTAGTTTTACAGATAGGAATGTTAGCACCAAAACTGAAGTAAAGGACATAACTGAAAAATCTGCACACAAGGCTTAATTCTCAGAAGTAAATCATATATGCCATGTTGTTTCATTTAGGTTTAAAGAGTTAGCTGCTATACCGCCGTTTAGGATTTCCTATAGTGTAAAGGCTAGTTTTACAGATAGGAATGTTAGCACAAAAACTGAAAGGAAGGAGATAGCCACAAAATCTCTGCACACAATGCTTAGTTCTTAGAACTACATCATATGTGCTATGTTGTTTCATTTAGGTTTAAAGAGTTAGCTGCTATACCGCCGGTTATGCTTTCCTATAGTGTAAATGCGAGTATAAAAATATGAATGTTAGCACAAAATCTGAAGTAAAGAAGATAGCTGAAAAATCTCTGCACACAATGCTTAGTTCTCAGAAGTAAATCATATGTGCCATGTTGTTTCATTTAGGTTTAAACAGTTAGCTGCTATACCGCCTGTTATGCTTTCCTATAGTGTAAATGCTAGTTTTACACATAGGAATGTTAGCACCAAAACTGAAGTTAAGGAGATAACTGAAAAATCTCTGCACACCATGCTTAGTTCTCCTAAGTAAAGCATATGTGCCATGTTGTTTCATTTAGGTTTAAAGAAGTAGCTGCTCTACCGCCGGTTATGCTTTCCTATAGTGTAAATGCTAGTTTTACAGATATGAATGTTAGCACAAAATCTGAAGTAAAGGAGATAGCTGAAAAATCTCTGCACACAATGCTTAGTTCTCAGAAGTAAATCATAAGTGCCATGTTGTTTCATTTAGGTTTAAAGAGTTAGCTGCTGTACTGCCCGTTAGGCTTTCCTATAGTGTAAATGCTAGTTTTACAGATAGGAATGTTAGCACAAAAACTGAAGAAAGGAGATAGCTGCAAAACCTCTGCACACAATGCTTAGTTCTCAAAAGTAAATCATATGTGCCATGTTGTTTCATTTACATTTAAAGAGTTAGCTGCTATACCGCCGGTTATGCTTTCCTATAGTGTAAATGCTAGTTCACCGATAGGAATGTTAGCACCAAAAGTGAGGTAAAGGAGATAACTGAAAAATCTCTGCCCACAATGCTTAGTTCTCAGAAGTAAATCATATGTGCCATGTTGTTTCATTTAGGTTTAAAGAGTTAGCTGCTATACCACCGTTTAGGATTTCCTATAGTGTAAAGGCTAGTTTTACAGATAGAAATGTTAGCACAAAAACTGAAAGAAAGGAGATAGCCGCAAAATCTCTGGACACAATGCTTAGTTCTCAGAAGTACATCATATGTGCCATGTTGTTTCATTTAGGTTTAAAGAGTTAGCTGCTATACCGCCGGTTATGCTTTCCTATAGTATAAATGCTAGTTTTACAGATAGGAATGTTAGCACAAAAACTGAAAGGAGATAGCCGCAAAATCTCTGCACACAATGCTTAGTTTTCAGAAGTAAACCATATGTGCCATGTTGTTTCATTTAGGTTTAAAGAGTTAGCTGCTATACCGCCGGTTATGCTTTCCTATAGTGTAAATGCTAGCTTTACACATAGGAATGTTAGCACCAAAACTGAAGTAAAGGAGATAGCCGCAAAATCTCTGCACACAATGCTTTATTTTCAGAAGTAAACCATATGTGCCATGTTGTTTCATTTAGGTTTAAAGAGTTAGCTGCTATACCCTCAGTTGTTCTTTCCTATATAGTAAATGCGAGTAGAAAAATATGAATGTTAGCACAAAATCTGAAGTAAAGGAGATAGCTGAAAAATCTCTGCACACAATGCTTACTTCTCAGAAGTAAACCATATGTGCCATGTTGTTTCATTTACAATTAAAGAGTTAGCTGCTATACCGCCGGTTATGCTTTCCTATAGTGTAAAAGCTAGTTTTACAGATAGGAATGTTAGCACCAAAACTGAAGTAAAGGACATAACTGAAAAATCTCTGCACACAATGCTTAATTCTCAGAAGTAAATCATATATGCTATGTTGTTTCATTTAGGTTTAAAGAGTTAGCTGCTATACCGCCGTTTAGGATTTCCTATAGTGTAAAGGCTAGTTTTACAGATAGGAATGTTAGCACAAAAACTGAAAGGAAGGAGATAGCCACAAAATCTCTGCACACAATGCTTAGTTCTCAGAACTACATCATATGTGCTATGTTGTTTCATTTAGGTTTAAAGAGTTAGCTGCTATACCGCCGGTTATGCTTTCCTATAGTGTAAATGCGAGTATAAAAATATGAATGTTAGCACAAAATCTGAAGTAAAGAAGATAGCTGAAAAATCTCTGCACACAATGCTTAGTTCTCAGAAGTAAATCATATGTGCCATGTTGTTTCATTTAGGTTTAAACAGTTAGCTGCTATACCGCCTGTTATGCTTTCCTATAGTGTAAATGCTAGTTTTACACATAGGAATGTTAGCACCAAAACTGAAGTTAAGGAGATAACTGAAAAATCTCTGCACACCATGCTTAGTTCTCCTAAGTAAAGCATATGTGCCATGTTGTTTCATTTAGGTTTAAAGAAGTAGCTGCTCTACCGCCGGTTATGCTTTCCTATAGTGTAAATGCTAGTTTTACAGATATGAATGTTAGCACAAAATCTGAAGTAAAGGAGATAGCTGAAAAATCTCTGCACACAATGCTTAGTTCTCAGAAGTAAATCATAAGTGCCATGTTGTTTCATTTAGGTTTAAAGAGTTAGCTGCTATACTGCCCGTTAGGCTTTCCTATAGTGTAAATGCTAGTTTTACAGATAGGAATGTTAGCACAAAAACTGAAGAAAGGAGATAGCTGCAAAACCTCTGCACACAATGCTTAGTTCTCAGAAGTAAATCATATGTGCCATGTTGTTTCATTTACATTTAAAGAGTTAGCTGCTATACCGCCGGTTATGCTTTCCTATAGTGTAAATGCTAGTTCACCGATAGGAATGTTAGCACCAAAAGTGAGGTAAAGGAGATAACTGAAAAATCTCTGCCCACAATGCTTAGTTCTCAGAAGTAAATCATATGTGCCATGTTGTTTCATTTAGGTTTAAAGAGTTAGCTGCTATACCACCGTTTAGGATTTCCTATAGTGTAAAGGCTAGTTTTACAGATAGGAATGTTAGCACAAAAACTGAAAGAAAGGAGATAGCCGCAAAATCTCTGGACACAATGCTTAGTTCTCAGAAGTACATCATATGTGCCATGTTGTTTCATTTAGGTTTAAAGAGTTAGCTGCTATACCGCCGGTTATGCTTTCCTATAGTATAAATGCTAGTTTTACAAATAGGAATGTTAGCACAAAAACTGAAAGAAAGGAGATAGCCGCAAAATCTCTGCACACAATGCTTAGTTTTCAGAAGTAAACCATATGTGCCATGTTGTTTCATTTAGGTTTAAAGAGTTAGCTGCTATACCGCCGGTTATGCTTTCCTATAGTGTAAATGCTAGTTTTACACATAGGAATGTTAGCACCAAAACTGAAGTAAAGGAGATAGCCGCAAAATCTCTGCACACAATGCTTTATTTTCAGAAGTAAACCTTATGTGCCATGTTGTTTCATTTAGGTTTAAAGAGTTAGCTGCTATACCCTCAGTTATTCTTTCCTATATAGTAAATGCGAGTAGAAAAATATGAATGTTAGCACAAAATCTGAAGTAAAGGAGATAGCTGAAAAATCTCTGCACACAATGCTTAGTTCTCAGAAGTAAACCATATGTGCCATGTTGTTTCATTTACAATTAAAGAGTTAGCTGCTATACCGCCGGTTATGCTTTCTTATAGTGTAAAAGCTAGTTTTACAGATAGGAATGTTAGCACCAAAACTGAAGTAAAGGACATAACTGAAAAATCTCTGCACACAATGCTTAATTCTCAGAAGTAAATCATATGTGCCATGTTGTTTCATTTAGGTTTAAAGAGTTAGCTGCTATACCGCCGTTTAGGATTTCCTATAGTGTAAAGGCTAGTTTTACAGATAGGAATGTTAGCACAAAAATTGAAAGGAAGGAGATAGCCACAAAATCTCTGCACACAATGCTTAGTTCTCAGAAGTAAATCACATGTGCCATGTTGTTTCATTTAGGTTTAAACAGTTAGCTGCTATACCGCCGGTTATGCTTTCCTATAGTGTAAATGCTAGTTTTACACATAGGAATGTTAGCACCAAAACTGAAGTTAAGGAGATAACTGAAAAATCTCTGCACACCATGCTTAGTTCTCCTAAGTAAAGCATATGTGCCATGTTTTTTCATTTAGGTTTAAAGAAGTAGCTGCTATACCGCCGGTTATGCTTTCCTATAGTGTAAATGCTAGTTTTACAGATATGAATGTTAGCACAAAATCTGAAGTAAAGGAGATAGCTGAAAAATCTCTGCACACAATGCTTAGTTCTCAGAAGTAAATCATAAGTGCCATGTTGTTTCATTTAGGTTTAAAGAGTTAGCTGCTATACTGCCCGTTAGGCTTTCCTATAGTGTAAATGCTAGTTTTACAGATAGGAATGTTAGCACAAAAACTGAAAGAAAGGAGATAGCTGCAAAACCTCTGCACACAATGCTAAGTTCTCAGAAGTAAATCATATGTGCCATGTTGTTTCATTTACATTTAAAGAGTTAGCTGCTATACCGCCGGTTATGCTTTCTTATAGTGTAAATGCTAGTTTTACAGATAGGAATGTTAGCACCAAAACTGAAGTAAAGGAGATAACTGAAAAATCTCTGCACACAATGCTTAGTTTTCAGAAGTAACCATATGTGCCATGTTGTTTCATTTAGGTTTAAAGAGTTAGCTGCTATACCCTCATTTATACTTTCCTATATAGTATATGCGAGTATAAAAATATGAATGTTAGCACAAAATCTGAAGTAAAGGAGATAGCTGAAAAATCTCTGCACACAATACTTAGTTCTCAGAAGTAAATCATATGTGCCATGTTGTTTCATTTACATTTAAACAGTTAGCTGCTATAAGGCCGGTTATGCTTTCCTATAGTGTAAAAGCTAGTTTTACAGATAGGAATGTTAGCACCAAAACTGAAGTAAAGGAGATAACTGAAAAATCTCTGCACACAATGCTTAATTCTCAGAAGTAAATCATATGTGCCATGTTGTTTCATTTAGGTTTAAAGAGTTAGCCGCTATACCGCCGTTTAGGATTTCCTATAGTGTAAAGGCTAGATTTACAGATAGGAATGTTAGCACAAAAACTGAAAGAAAGGAGATAGCCGCAAAATGTCTGCACACAATGCTTAGTTCTCAGAACTACATCATATGTGCCATGTTGTTTCATTTAGGATTAAAGAGTTAGCTGCTATACCGCCGGTTATGCTTTCCTATACTGTAAATGCTTGTTTTACAGATATGAATGTTAGCACAAAATCTAAAGTAAAGGAGATAGCTGAATAATCTCTGCACACAATGCTTAGTTCTCAGAAGTAAATCATAAGTGCCATGTTGTTTCATTCAGGTTTAAAGAGTTAGCTGCTATACTGCCCGTTAGGCTCTCCTATAGTGTAAATGCTTGTTTAACAGATAGGAATGTTAGCACAAAAACTGAAAGAAAGGAGATAGCCGGAAAACCTCTGAACACAATGCTTAGTTCTCAGAAGTAAATCATATGTGCCATGTTGTTTCATTTACATTTAAAGAGTTAGCTGCTATACCGCCGGTTATGCTTTCCTATAGTGTAAATGCTAGTTCACCGATAGGAATGTTAGCACCAAAAGTGAGGTAAAGGAGATAACTGAAAAATCTCTGCCCACAATTCTTAGTTCTCAGAAGTAAATCATATGTGCCATGTTGTTTCATTTAGGTTTAAAGAGTTAGCTGCTATACCACCGTTTAGGATTTCCTATACTGTAAATGCTAGTTTTACAGATAGGAATGTTAGCACAAAAACTGAAAGAAAGGAGATAGCCGCAAAATCTCTGCACACCATGCTTAGTTCTCCTAAGTAAAGCATATGTGCCATGTTGTTTCATTTAGGTTTAAAGAGGTAGCTGCTATACCGCCGGTTATGCTTTCCTACAGTGTAAATGCTAGTTTTACAGATATGAATGTTAGCACAAAATCTGAAGTAAAGGAGATAGCTGAAAAATCTCTGCACACAATGCTTAGTTCTCAGAAGTAAATCATAAGTACCATGTTGTTTCATTTAGGTTTAAACAGTTAGCTGCTATACCGCCGGTTATGCTTTCCTATAGTGTATATGCTAGTTTTACACATAGGAATGTTAGCACCAAAACTGAAGTTAAGGAGATAACTGAAAAATCTCTGCACACCATGCTTAGTTCTCCTAAGTAAAGCATATGTGCCATGTTGTTTCATTTAGGTTTAAAGAAGTAGCTGCTCTACCGCCGGTTATGCTTTCCTATAGTGTAAATGCTAGTTTTACAGATATGAATGTTAGCACAAAATCTGAAGTAAAGGAGATAGCTGAAAAATCTCTGCACACAATGCTTAGTTCTCAGAAGTAAATCATAAGTGCCATGTTGTTTCATTTAGGTTTAAAGAGTTAGCTGCTGTACTGCCCGTTAGGCTTTCCTATAGTGTAAATGCTAGTTTTACAGATAGGAATGTTAGCACAAAAACTGAAGAAAGGAGATAGCTGCAAAACCTCTGCACACAATGCTTAGTTCTCAGAAGTAAATCATATGTGCCATGTTGTTTCATTTACATTTAAAGAGTTAGCTGCTATACCGCCGGTTATGCTTTCCTATAGTGTAAATGCTAGTTCACCGATAGGAATGTTAGCACCAAAAGTGAGGTAAAGGAGATAACTGAAAAATCTCTGCCCACAATGCTTAGTTCTCAGAAGTAAATCATATGTGCCATGTTGTTTCATTTAGGTTTAAAGAGTTAGCTGCTATACCACCGTTTAGGATTTCCTATAGTGTAAAGGCTAGTTTTACAGATAGGAATGTTAGCACAAAAACTGAAAGAAAGGAGATAGCCGCAAAATCTGTGGACACAATGCTTAGTTCTCAGAAGTACATCATATGTGCCATGTTGTTTCATTTAGGTTTAAAGAGTTAGCTGCTATACCGCCGGTTATGCTTTCCTATAGTATAAATGCTAGTTTTACAGATAGGAATGTTAGCACAAAAACTGAAAGAAAGGAGATAGCCGCAAAATCTCTGCACACAATGCTTAGTTTTCAGAAGTAAACCATATGTGCCATGTTGTTTCATTTAGGTTTAAAGAGTTAGCTGCTATACCGCCGGTTATGCTTTCCTATAGTGTAAATGCTAGCTTTACACATAGGAATGTTAGCACCAAAACTGAAGTAAAGGAGATAGCCGCAAAATCTCTGCACACAATGCTTTATTTTCAGAAGTAAACCATATGTGCCATGTTGTTTCATTTAGGTTTAAAGAGTTAGCTGCTATACCCTCAGTTGTTCTTTCCTATATAGTAAATGCGAGTAGAAAAATATGAATGTTAGCACAAAATCTGAAGTAAAGGAGATAGCTGGAAAATCTCTGCACACAATGCTTAGTTCTCAGAAGTAAATCATATGTGCCATGTTGTTTCATTTAGGTTTAAACAGTTAGCTGCTATACCGCCGGGTATGCTTTCCTATAGTGTAAATGCTAGTTTTACACATAGGAATGTTAGCACAAAAACTGAAAGAAAGGAGATAGCCGCAAAACCTCTGCACACAATGCTTAGTTCTTAGAAGTAAATCATATGTGCCATGTTGTTTCATTTAGGTTTAAAGACTTAGCTGGTATACCGCTGTTTAGGTTTTCCTATAGCACAAAGGCTACTTTTACAGATAGGAATGTTAGCACAAAAACTGAAAGAAAGGAGATAGCCGCAAAATCTCTGCACACAATGCTTAGTTCTCAGAAGTACATCATATGTGCCATGTTGTTTCATTTACGTTTAAAGAGTTAGCTGCTATACCCTCAGTTATTCTTTCCTATATAGTAAATGCTAGTATAAAAATATGAATGTTAGCACAAAATCTGAAGTAAAGGAGATAGCTGAAAAATCTCTGCACACAATGCTTAGTTCTCAGAAGTAAATCATATGTGCCATGTTGTTTCATTTAGGTTTCAAGAGTTACCTGTTATACCGCCGGTTATGCTTTCCTATAGTGTAAATGCTAGTTTTACAGATAGGAATGTTAGCACAAAAAATGAAAGAAAGGAGATAGCCGCAAAATCTCTGCACACAGTGCTTAGTTTTCAGAAGTAAACCATTTGTGCCATGTTGTTTCATTTAGGTTTAAAGAGTTAGCTGCTATACCGCCGGTTATGCTTTCCTATAGTGTAAATGCTAGTTTTACAGATAGGAATGTTAGCACAAAAATTGAAAGAAAGGAGATAGCCGCAAAATCTCTGCACACAATGCTTAGTTCTCAGAAGTACATCATATGTGCCATGTTGTTTCATTTAGGTTTAAAGAGTTAGCTGCTACTCCGCCGGTTATGCTTTCCTATAGTGTAAATGCTAGTTTTACAGATAGGAATGTTAGCACAAAAACTGAAAGAAAGGAGATAGCCGCAAAATCTCTGGACACAATGCTTAGTTTTCAGAAGTAAACCATATGTGCCATGTTGTTTCATTTAGGTTTAAAGAGTTAGCTGCTATACCCTCAGTTATGCTTTCCTATATAGTATATGCGAGTATAAAAATATGAATGTTAGCACAAAATCTGAAGTAAAGGAGATAGCTGAAAAATCTCTGCACACAATGCTTAGTTCTCAGAAGTAAATCATATGTGCCATGTTGTTTCATTTAGGTTTAAACAGTTAGCTGCTATACCGCCGGTTATGCTTTCCTATAGTGTAAATGCTAGTTTTACAGATAGGAATGTTAGCACCAAAACTGAAGTAAAGGAGATAACTGAAAAATCTCTGCACACCATGCTTAGTTCTCCTAAGTAAAGCATATGTGCCATGTTGTTTCATTTAGGTTTAAAGAGGTAGCTACTATACGGCCGGTTATGCTTTCCTATAGTGTAAAGGCTAGTTTTACAGATATGAATGTTAGCACAAAATCTGAAGTAAAGGAGATAGCTGAAAAATCTCTGCACACAATGCTTAGTTCTCAGAAGTAAATCATAAGAGCCATGTTGTTTCATTTAGGTTGAAAGAGTTAGCTGCTATACTGCCCGTTAGGCTTTCCTATAGTGTAAATGCTAGTTTTACAGATAGGAATGTTAGCACAAAAACTGAAAGAAAGGAGATAGCCGCAAAACCTCTGCACACAATGTTTAGTTCTCAGAAGTAAATCATATGTGCCATGTTGTTTCATTTACATTTAAAGAGTTAGCTGCTATACCGCCGGTTATGCTTTCCTGTAGTGTAAATGCTAGTTTTACAGATAGGAATGTTAGCACCAAAACTGAAGTAAAGGAGATAACTGTAAAATCTCTGCACACAATGCTTAATTCTCAGAAGTAAATCATATGTGCCATGTTGTTTCATTTAGGTTTAAAGAGTTAGCTGCTATATCGCCGTTTAGGATTTCCTATAGTGTAAAGGCTAGTTTTACAGATAGGAATGTTAGCACAAAAACTGAAAGAAAGGAGATAGCCGCAAAATCTCTGCACACAATGTTTAGTTCTCAGAAGTACATCATATGTGCCATGTTGTTTCATTTAGGTTTAAAGAGTTAGCTGCTATACCGCCGGTTATGCTTTCCTATAGTGTAAATGCTAGTTTTACAGATAGGAATGTTAGCACAAAAACTGAAAGAAAGGAGATAGCGGCAAAATCTCTGCACACAATGCTTAGTTTTCAGAAGTAAACCATATGTGCCATGTTGTTTCATTTAGGTTTAGAGAGATAGCTGCTATACCCTCCGTTATGCTTTCCTATATAGTATATGCGAGTATAAAAATATGAATGTTAGCACAAAATCTGAAGTAAAGGAGATAGCTGGAAAATCTCTGCACACAATGCTTAGTTCTCAGAAATAAATCATATGTGCCATGTTGTTTCATTTAGGTTTAAACAGTTAGCAGCTATACCGCCGGGTATGCTTTCCTATAGTGTAAATGCTAGTTTTACACATAGCAATGTTAGCACAAAAACTGAAAGAAAGGAGATAGCCGCAAAACCTCTGCACACAGTGCTTAGTTCTCAGAAGTAAATCATATGAGCCATGTTGTTTCATTTAGGTTTAAAGAGTTAGCTGCTATACCGCCGGTTATGCTTTCCTATAGTGTAAATGCTAGTTTTACAGATAGGAATGTTAGCACCAAAACTGAAGTAAAGGAGATAACTGAAAAATCTCTGCACACAATGCTTAATTCTCAGAAGTAAATCATATGTGCCATGTTGTTTCATTTAGGTTTAAAGACTTAGCTGGTATACCGCTGTTTAGGTTTTCCTATAGCATAAAGGCTACTTTTACAGATAGGAATGTTAGCACAAAAACTGAAAGAAAGGAGATAGCCGCAAAATCTCTGCACACAATGCTTAGTTCTCAGAAGTACATCATATGTGCCATGTTGTTTCATTTACGTTTAAAGAGTTAGCTGCTATACCCTCAGTTATTCTTTCCTATATAGTAAATGCTAGTATAAAAATATGAATGTTAGCACAAAATCTGAAGTAAAGGAGATAGCTGAAAAATCTCTGCACACAATGCTTAGTTCTCAGAAGTAAATCATATGTGCCATGTTGTTTCATTTAGGTTTCAAGAGTTAGCTGCTATACCGCCGGTTATGCTTTCCTACAGTGTAAATGCTAGTTTTACAGATAGGAATGTTAGCACAAAAACTGAAAGAAAGGAGATAGCCACAAAATCTCTGCACACAATGCTTAGTTCTCAGAAGTACATCATATGTGCCATGTTGTTTCATTTAGGTTTAAAGAGTTAGCTGCTATACCGCCGGTTATGCTTTCCTATAGTGTAAATGCTAGTTTTACAGATAGGAATGTTAGCACAAAAACTGAAAGAAAGGAGATAGCCGCAAAATCTCTGCACACAATGCTTAGTTCTCAGAAGTAAACCATATGTGCCATGTTGTTTCATTTACATTTAAAGAGTTAGCTGCTATACAGCCGGTTATGCTTTCCTATATTGTAAAGGCTAGTTTTACAGATAGGAATGTTAGCACCAAAACTGAAGTAAAGGACATAACTGAAAAATCTCTGCACGCAATGCTTAATTCTCAGAAGTAAATCATATGTGCCATGTTGTTTCATTTAGGTTTAAAGAGTTAGCTGCTATACCGCCGTTTAGTATTTCCTATAGTGTAAAGGCAAGTTTTACAGATAGGAATGTTACCACAAAAACTGAAAGGAAGGAGATAGCCACAAAATCTCTGCACACAATGCTTAGTTCTCAGAACTACATCATATGTGCCATATTGTTTCATTTAGGTTTAAAGAGTTAGCTGCTATACCGCCGGTTATGATTTCCTATAGTGTAAATGCTAGTTTTACAGATAGGAATGTTAGCACAAAAACTGAAAGAAAGGAGATAGCTGCAAAATCTCTGCATACAATGCTTAGTTCTCAGAAGTAAATGATAGGTGCCATGTTGTTTCATTTAGGTTTAAAGAGTTAGCTGCTATACCGCCGGTTATGCTTTCCAATAGTGTAAATGCTAGTTTTACAGATATGAATGTTAGCACAAAATCTGAAGTAAAGGAGATAGCTGAATAATCTCTGCACACAATGCTTAGTTCTCAGAAGTAAATCATATGTACCATGTTGTTTCATTCAGGTTTAAAGAGTTAGCTGCTATACTGCCCATTAGGCTCTCCTATAGTGTAAATGCTAGTTTCACAGATAGGAATGTTAGCACAAAAACTGAAAGAAAGGAGATAGCCACAAAACCTCTGCACACAATGCTTAGTTCTCAGAAGTAAATCATATGTGCCATGTTGTTTCATTTACATTTAAAGAGTTAGCTGCTATACCGCCGGTTATGCTTTCCTATAGTGTAAATCCTCGTTCAACGATAGGAATGTTAGCACCAAAACTGAGGTAAAGGAGATATGAAAAATCTCTGCACACAATGCTTAGTTCTCAGAAGTAAATCATATGTGCCATGTTGTTTCATTTAGGTTTAAAGAGTTAGCTGCTATATCGCCGTTTAGGATTTCCTATAGTGTAAAGGCTAGTTTTACAGATAGGAATGTTAGCACAAAAACTGAAAGAAAGGAGATAGCCGCAAAATCTCTGCACACAGTGCTTAGTTTTCAGAAGTAAACCATTTGTGCCATGTTGTTTCATTTAGGTTTAAAGAGTTAGCTGCTATACCGCCGGTTATGCTTTCCTATAGTGTAAATGCTAGTTTTACAGATAGGAATGTTAGCACAAAAACTGAAAGAAAGGAGATAGCCGCAAAATCTCTGCACACAATGCTTAGTTCTCAGAAGTACATCATATGTGCCATGTTGTTTCATTTAGGTTTAAAGAGTTAGCTGCTATACCGCCGGTTATGCTTTCCTATAGTGTAAATGCTAGTTTTACAGATAGGAATGTTAGCACAAAAACTGAAAGAAAGGAGATAGCCACAAAATCTCTGCACACAATGCTTAGTTTTCAGAAGTAAACCATATGTGCCATGTTGTTTCATTTAGGTTTAGAGAGATAGCTGCTATACCCTCAGTTATGCTTTCCTATATAGTATATGCGAGTATAAAAATATGAATGTTAGCACAAAATCTGAAGTAAAGGAGATAGCTGGAAAATCTCTGCACACAATGCTTAGTTCTCAGAAGTAAATCATATGCGCCATGTTGTTTCATTTAGGTTTAAACAGTTAGCTGCTATACCGCCGGGTATGCTTTCCTATAGTGTAAATGCTAGTTTTACACATAGGAATGTTAGCACAAAAACTGAAAGAAAGGAGATAGCCGCAAAACCTCTGCACACAATGCTTAGTTCTCAGAAGTAAATCATATGTGCCATGTTGTTTCATTTAGGTTTAAAGACTTAGCTGGTATACCGCTGTTTAGGTTTTCCTATAGCATAAAGGCTACTTTTACAGATAGGAATGTTAGCACAAAAACTGAAAGAAAGGAGATAGCCGCAAAATCTCTGCACACAATGCTTAGTTCTCAGAAGTACATCATATGTGCCATGTTGTTTCATTTACGTTTAAAGAGTTAGCTGCTATACCCTCAGTTATTCTTTCCTATATAGTAAATGCTAGTATAAAAATATGAATGTTAGCACAAAATCTGAAGTAAAGGAGATAGCTGGAAAATCTCTGCACACAATGTTTAGTTCTCAGAAGTAAATCATATGTGCCATGTTGTTTCATTTAGGTTTAAACAGTTAGCTGCTATACCGCCGGTTATGCTTTCCTATAGTGTAAATGCTAGTTTAACAGATAGGAATGTTAGCACCAAAACTGAAGTAAAGGAGATAACTGAAAAATCTCTGCACACCATGCTTAGTTCTCCTAAGTAAAGCATATGTGCCATGTTGTTTCATTTAGGTTTAAAGAGGTAGCTGCTATACCGCCGGTTATGCTTTCCTACAGTGTAAATGCTAGTTTTACAGATATGAATGTTAGCACAAAATCTGAAGTAAAGGAGATAGCTGAATAATCTCTGCACACAATGCTTAGTTTTCAGAAGTAAACCATATGTGCCATGTTGTTTCATTTAGGTTTAAAGACTTAGCTGCTATACCCTCAGTTATGCTTTCCTATATAGTATATGCGAGTATAAAAATATGAATGTTAGCACAAAATCTGAAGAAAAGGAGATAGCTGAAAAATCTCTGCACACAATGCTTAGTTCTCAGAAGTAAATCATAAGTGCCATGTTGTTTCATTTAGGTTTAAAGAGTTAGCTGCTATACTGCCCGTTAGGCTTTCCTATAGTGTAAATGCTAGTTTTACAGATAGGAATGTTAGCACAAAAACTGAAAGAAAGGAGATAGCCGCAAAACCTCTGCACACAATGCTTAGTTCTCAGAAGTAAATCATATGTGCCATGTTGTTTCATTTACATTTAAAGAGTTAGCTGCTATACCGCCGGTTATGCTTTCCTATAGTGTAAATGCTAGTTTTACAGATAGGAATGTTAGCACCAAAACTGAAGTAAAGGAGATAACTGAAAAATCTCTGCACACAATGCTTAATTCTCAGAAGTAAATCATATGTGCCATGTTGTTTCATTTAGGTTTAAAGAGTTAGCTGCTATATCGCCGTTTAGGATTTCCTATAGTGTAAAGGCTAGTTTTACAGATAGGAATGTTAGCACAAAAACTGAAAGAAAGGAGATAGCCGCAAAATCTCTGCACACAATGCTTAGTTCTCAGAAGTACATCATATGTGCCATGTTGTTTCATTTAGGTTTAAAGAGTTAGCTGCTATACCGCCGGTTATGCTTTCCTATAGTGTAAATGTTAGTTTTACAGATAGGAATGTTAGCACAAAAACTGAAAGAATGGAGATAGCCGCAAAATCTCTGCACACAATGCTTAGTTTTCAGAAGTAAACCATATGTGCCATGTTGTTTCATTTAGGTTTAAAGAGTTAGCTGCTATACCCTCAGTTATGCTTTCCTATATAGTATATGCGAGTATAAAAATATGAATGTTAGCACAAAATCTGAAGAAAAGGAGATAGCTGAAAAATCTCTGCACACAATGCTTAGTTCTCAGAAGTAAATCATATGTGCCATGTTGTTTCATTTAGGTTTCAAGAGTTAGCTGCTTTACCGCCGGTTATGCTTTCCTATAGTGTAAATACTAGTTTTACAGATAGGAATGTTAGCACAAAAACTGAACGAAAGGAGATAGCCTCAAAATCTCTGCACACAATGCTTATCTCAGAAGTAAACCATATGTGCCATGTTGTTTCATTTACATTTAAAGAGTTAGCTGCTATACCGCCGGTTATGCTTTCCTATAGTGTAAAAGCTAGTTTTACAGATAGGAATGTTAGCACCAAAACTGAAGTAAAGGAGATAACTGAAAAATCTCTGCACGCAATGCTTAATTCTCAGAAGTAAATCATATGTGCCATGTTGTTGCATTTAGGTTTAAAGAGTTTAGCTGCTATACCGCCGTTTAGGATTTCCTATAGTGTAAAGGCTAGTTTTACAGATAGGAATGTTAGCACAAAAACTGAAAGAAAGGAGATAGCCGCAAAATCTCTGCACACAATGCTTAGTTCTCAGAAGTACATCATATGTGCCATGTTGTTTCATTTAGGTTTAAAGAGTTACCTGCTATACCCTCAGTTATTCTTTCCTATATATTAAATGCGAGTATAAAAATATGAATGTTAGCACAAAATCTGAAGTAAAGGAGATAGCTGGAAAATCTCTGCACACAATGTTTAGTTCTCAGAAGTAAATCATATGTGCCATGTTGTTTCATTTAGGTTTAAACAGTTAGCTGCTATACCGCCGGTTATGCTTTCCTATAGTGTAAATGCTAGTTTAACAGATAGGAATGTTAGCACCAAAACTGAAGTAAAGGAGATAACTGAAAAATCTCTGCACACCATGCTTAGTTCTCCTAAGTAAAGCATATGTGCCATGTTGTTTCATTTAGGTTTAAAGAGGTAGCTGCTATACCGCCGGTTATGCTTTCCTACAGTGTAAATGCTAGTTTTACAGATATGAATGTTAGCACAAAATCTGAAGTAAAGGAGATAGCTGAAAAATCTCTGCACACAATGCTTAGTTCTCAGAAGTAAATCATAAGTGCCATGTTGTTTCATTTAGGTTTAAAGAGTTAGCTGCTATACTGCCCGTTAGGCTTTCCTATAGTGTAAATGCTAGTTTTACAGATAGGAATGTTAGCACAAAAACTGAAAGAAAGGAGATAGCCGCAAAACCTCTGCACGCAATGCTTAGTTCTCAGAAGTAAATCATATGTGCCATGTTGTTTCATTTACATTTAAAGAGTTAGCTGCTATACCGCCGGTTATGCTTTCCTATAGTGTAAATGCTAGTTTTACAGATAGGAATGTTAGCACCAAAACTGAAGTAAAGGAGATAACTGAAAAATCTCTGCACACAATGCTTAATTCTCAGAAGTAAATCATATGTGCCATGTTGTTTCATTTAGGTTTAAAGAGTTAGCTGCTATATCGCCGTTTAGGATTTCCTATAGTGTAAAGGCTAGTTTTACAGATAGGAATGTTAGCACAAAAACTGAAAGAAAGGAGATAGCCGCAAAATCTCTGCACACAATGCTTAGTTCTCAGAAGTACATCATATGTGCCATGTTGTTTCATTTAGGTTTAAAGAGTTAGCTGCTATACCGCCGGTTATGCTTTCCTATAGTGTAAATGCTAGTTTTACAGATAGGAATGTTAGCACAAAAACTGAAAGAATGGAGATAGCCGCAAAATCTCTGCACACAATGCTTAGTTTTCAGAAGTAAACCATATGTGCCATGTTGTTTCATTTAGGTTTAAAGAGTTAGCTGCTATACCCTCAGTTATGCTTTCCTATATAGTATATGCGAGTATAAAAATATGAATGTTAGCACAAAATCTGAAGAAAAGGAGATAGCTGAAAAATCTCTGCACACAATGCTTTGTTCTCAGAAGTAAATCATAAGTGCCATGTTGTTTCATTTAGGTTTAAAGAGTTAGCTGCTATACTGCCCGTTAGGCTTTCCTATAGTGTAAATGCTAGTTTTACAGATAGGAATGTTCGCACAAAAACTGAAAGAAAGGAGATAGCCGCAAAACCTCTGCACACAATGCTTAGTTCTCAGAAGTAAATCATATGTGCCATGTTGTTTCATTTACATTTAAAGAGTTAGCTGCTATACCGCCGGTTATGCTTTCCTATAGTGTAAATGCTAGTTTTACAGATAGGAATGTTAGCACCAAAACTGAAGTAAAGGAGATAACTGAAAAATCTCTGCACACAATGCTTAATTCTCAGAAGTAAATCATATGTGCCATGTTGTTTCATTTAGGTTTAAAGAGTTAGCTGCTATATCGCCGTTTAGGATTTCCTATAGTGTAAAGGCTAGTTTTACAGATAGGAATGTTAGCACAAAAACTGAAAGAAAGGAGATAGCCGCAAAATCTCTGCACACAATGCTTAGTTCTCAGAAGTACATCATATGTGCCATGTTGTTTCATTTAGGTTTAAAGAGTTAGCTGCTATACCGCCGGTTATGCTTTCCTATAGTGTAAATGTTAGTTTTACAGATAGGAATGTTAGCACAAAAACTGAAAGAATGGAGATAGCCGCAAAATCTCTGCACACAATGCTTAGTTTTCAGAAGTAAACCATATGTGCCATGTTGTTTCATTTAGGTTTAAAGAGTTAGCTGCTATAACCCTCAGTTATGCTTTCCTATATAGTATATGCGAGTATAAAAATATGAATGTTAGCACAAAATCTGAAGAAAAGGAGATAGCTGAAAAATCTCTGCACACAATGCTTAGTTCTCAGAAGTAAATCATATGTGCCATGTTGTTTCATTTAGGTTTCAAGAGTTAGCTGCTTTACCGCCGGTTATGCTTTCCTATAGTGTAAATACTAGTTTTACAGATAGGAATGTTAGCACAAAAACTGAACGAAAGGAGATAGCCTCAAAATCTCTGCACACAATGCTTATCTCAGAAGTAAACCATATGTGCCATGTTGTTTCATTTACATTTAAAGAGTTAGCTGCTATAACCGCCGGTTATGCTTTCCTATAGTGTTAAAGCTAGTTTTACAGATAGGAATGTTAGCACCAAAACTGAAGTAAAGGAGATAACTGAAAAATCTCTGCACGCAATGCTTAATTCTCAGAAGTAAATCATATGTGCCATGTTGTTGCATTTAGGTTTAAAGAGTTAGCTGCTATACCGCCGTTTAGGATTTCCTATAGTGTAAAGGCTAGTTTTACAGATAGGAATGTTAGCACAAAAACTGAAAGAAAGGAGATAGCCGCAAAATCTCTGCACACAATGCTTAGTTCTCAGAAGTACATCATATGTGCCATGTTGTTTCATTTAGGTTTAAAGAGTTACCTGCTATACCCTCAGTTATTCTTTCCTATATATTAAATGCGAGTATAAAAATATGAATGTTAGCACAAAATCTGAAGTAAAGGAGATAGCTGGAAAATCTCTGCACACAATGTTTAGTTCTCAGAAGTAAATCATATGTGCCATGTTGTTTCATTTAGGTTTAAACAGTTAGCTGCTATTACCGCCGGTTATGCTTTCCTATAGTGTAAATGCTAGTTTAACAGATAGGAATGTTAGCACCAAAACTGAAGTAAAGGAGATAACTGAAAAATCTCTGCACACCATGCTTAGTTCTCCTAAGTAAAGCATATGTGCCATGTTGTTTCATTTAGGTTTAAAGAGGTAGCTGCTATACCGCCGGTTATGCTTTCCTACAGTGTAAATGCTAGTTTTACAGATATGAATGTTAGCACAAAATCTGAAGTAAAGGAGATAGCTGAAAAATCTCTGCACACAATGCTTAGTTCTCAGAAGTAAATCATAAGTGCCATGTTGTTTCATTTAGGTTTAAAGAGTTAGCTGCTATACTGCCCGTTAGGCTTTCCTATAGTGTAAATGCTAGTTTTACAGATAGGAATGTTAGCACAAAAACTGAAAGAAAGGAGATAGCCGCAAAACCTCTGCACGCAATGCTTAGTTCTCAGAAGTAAATCATATGTGCCATGTTGTTTCATTTACATTTAAAGAGTTAGCTGCTATACCGGCCGGTTATGCTTTCCTATAGTGTAAATGCTAGTTTTACAGATAGGAATGTTAGCACCAAAACTGAAGTAAAGGAGATAACTGAAAAATCTCTGCACACAATGCTTAATTCTCAGAAGTAAATCATATGTGCCATGTTGTTTCATTTAGGTTTAAAGAGTTAGCTGCTATATCGCCGTTTAGGATTTCCTATAGTGTAAAGGCTAGTTTTACAGAGAGGAATGTTAGCACAAAAACTGAAAGAAAGGAGATAGCCGCAAAATCTCTGCACACAATGCTTAGTTCTCAGAAGTACATCATATGTGCCATGTTGTTTCATTTAGGTTTAAAGAGTTAGCTGCTATACCGCCGGTTATGCTTTCCTATAGTGTAAATGCTAGTTTTACAGATAGGAATGTTAGCACAAAAACTGAAAGAATGGAGATAGCCGCAAAATCTCTGCACACAATGCTTAGTTTTCAGAAGTAAACCATATGTGCCATGTTGTTTCATTTAGGTTTAAAGAGTTAGCTGCTATACCCTCAGTTATGCTTTCCTATATAGTATATGCGAGTATAAAAATATGAATGTTAGCACAAAATCTGAAGAAAAGGAGATAGCTGAAAAATCTCTGCACACAATGCTTAGTTCTCAGAAGTAAATCATATGTGCCATGTTGTTTCATTTAGGTTTCAAGAGTTAGCTGCTTTAACCGCCGGTTATGCTTTCCTATAGTGTAAATACTAGTTTTACAGATAGGAATGTTAGCACAAAAACTGAACGAAAGGAGATAGCCTCAAAATCTCTGCACACAATGCTTATCTCAGAAGTAAAACATATGTGCCATGTTGTTTCATTTACATTTAAAGAGTTAGCTGCTATACCGCCGGTTATGCTTTCCTATAGTGTAAAAGCTAGTTTTACAGATAGGAATGTTAGCACCAAAACTGAAGTAAAGGAGATAACTGAAAAATCTCTGCACGCAATGCTTAATTCTCAGAAGTAAATCATATGTGCCATGTTGTTGCATTTAGGTTTAAAGAGTTAGCTGCTATACCGCCGTTTAGGATTTCCTATAGTGTAAAGGCTAGTTTTACAGATAGGAATGTTAGCACAAAAACTGAAAGAAAGGAGATAGCCGCAAAATCTCTGCACACAATGCTTAGTTCTCAGAAGA
>NW_026688536.1:0-39872 GCF_030445035.2 Dasypus novemcinctus
CAGGCGAGAGTTCCTTGGAGAAGGGGGTGCTGGTACAAAGTCCCTGAGGTTTGAGGTCTTAGCTAGGTGAAGAATTGGGGTGGGGGGGGCGGGGGGAGAAGGAAGTGTCTCCTGCACAGACCCCAGAAGAAATAAAAAACCTGGTGCTTGAGCGCAGAGTAGCTTAGCCTGGCCTCTCACCCCCTGAGGCCACAGAGCGCTCTCCGCAGTGTGGGATATTTAGCAGCCGCCCTGGCCTGTACCTGCTGGATGCCCATAGCACCCACCCCCAGTCATGCCAACCAAACACGCGGCCGAGCGTCCCTGGAGGGCAGAACTGCCTTAGCGGAAGAGACGCCAATATACATATATGTTTCTCCCTTCTAATTTGTGCATCCCGTTGGTAAAAATGTTACAGCTGGGCCTCAGATGTTTATTAATAAATTATATGCACATACAATGAAGGCCAGTCTATCCTGCTGATTAGAAAACAAAACATGGAGAATCTATAGACGGTCTCTTTCCTGCTTGAGCCCCGAGGTTTGTTTATGGGGTGCGTGGAGCGCCCCCGGAGTCTTCTGTTGGTGAGCTGCCAGCACCTCACGGTCCTTTGGGAACAGTGGAATTTCAGGCAGGAGGGGGCCCCTGTAGGCTGCACCCAAGGGCGGTGGGGAGGTGAGCCACCTGGACCCATCAGAGTTGCCAATGACTAACCCGCTCACTCAGTGGAGGGCGAGGTCACAGCCCCTGTCCCGTCCCCTGGCCAGAGTGGGCACCGAGTGGGGCAGGAAACAGGTGGGGTCTGAGCCAACCTTGACCCAAATCAGGTCTGCTGAGTTCTAATAATAACGGCCACGCCCTTGAGCACCTACTGTTCCAGGCACTGTTCCAGGCATGGTAGATGCAGTGGTGAACAAAACAAAGCTCCTTGCCTCTGGGATCTGGCGTTCCTGTGGGGCGGGGCGTGTGGGGAGGCAGACAAGAAAGAAATATCAACTATATAGTCGTTGTTGTGGCAGAGAAAGGCGGTACTGAAGGCCAGGACACCAGAATCTGAGCAGATTTATTAACAGTCGGCCGGCCTGGCGGACTTCTGTCCTAATAAATACTGAGCCCCGAATAGGGTTTTTTGGGTCCCTTTATGCAGAGGATGTAGGAGTGGGGAGTTAAATGGTGCTTTTATGCAAAAGGACTTTCTTTGTTAGTTTCTTAGAGTTTAAGTGTTTAATCTGAGTACCAGATAGGTCTTGAATTAACACATACCCCCACACCCCCAGGTGAGCTTGAATTAACACATTCCCCCCCACATTCCAGGTGAGCTTGGAATTAACACATACCCCCACACCCCAGGTGAGAGCTTGAATTAACACATTCCCCCCACATTCCAGGTGAGCTTGAACTACACACATACCCCTTACATCCCAGGGGAGCTTGAACTAACACATACCCCCCACATTCCAGGTGAGCTTGAACTAACACATACCCCACATCCCAGGAGAGCTTGAATTAACACATTCCCCACATCCCAGGTGAGCTTGAATTAACACATACCCCTTACATCCCAGGGGAGCTTGAACTAACACATACCCCCACATCCCAGGTGAGCTTGAATTAACACATACCCCCACACCCCAGGAGAGCTTGAATTAACACATTCCCCACATCCCAGGTGAGCTTGAATTAACACATACCCCCACACCCCAGGTGAGCTTGAACTAACACATACCCCCACATCCCAGGTGAGCTTGAACTAACACATACCCCCACACCCCAGGAGAGCTTGAATTAACACATTCCCCACATCCCAGGTGAGCTTGAATTAACACATACCCCCACACCCCAGGTGAGCTTGAACTAACACATACCCCCACACCCCAGGTGAGCTTGAATTAACACATACCCCACATCCCAGGTGAGCTTGAATTAACACATACCCCCACATCCCAGGTGAGCTTGAATTAACACATACCCCCACACCCCAGGTGAGCTTGAACTAACACATACCCCCACACCCCAGGAGAGCTTGAATTAACACATTCCCCACATCCCAGGTGAGCTTGAATTAACACATTCCCCCCACATTCCAGGTGAGCTTGAACTAACACATACCCCCACACCCCAGGTGAGCTTGAACTAACACATACCCCTTACATCCCAGGTGAGCTTGAATTAACACATACCCCACATCCCAGGTGAGCTTGAATTAACACATACCCCACATTCCAGGTGAGCTTGAATTAACACATACCCCCACATCCCAGGTGAGCTTGAATTAACACATACCCCACATCCCAGGAGAGCTTGAATTAACACATACCCCACACCCCAGGTGAGCTTGAATTAACACATACCTCACATCCCAGGTGAGCTTGAATTAACACATACCCCCACATCCCAGGGGAGCTTGAACTAACACATACCCCCACACCCCAGGTGAGCTTGAACTAACACATACCCCTTACATCCCAGGTGAGCTTGAATTAACACATACCCCACATCCCAGGTGAGCTTGAATTAACACATACCCCCACATCCCAGGAGAGCTTGAATTAACACATACCCCCATCCCAGGTGAGCTTGAATTAACACATACCCCCATCCCAGGTGAGCTTGAATTAACACATACCCCACATCCCAGGAGAGCTTGAATTAACACATACCCCACACCCCAGGTGAGCTTGAATTAACACATACCCCACATCCCAGGTGAGCTTGAATTAACACATACCCCTTACATCCCAGGGGAGCTTGAATTAACACATACCCCACATCCCAGGTGAGCTTGAATTAACACATACCCCCACATCCCAGGTGAGCTTGAATTAACACATACCCCCACACCCCAGGTGAGCTTGAATTAACACATACCCCACATCCCAGGTGAGCTTGAATTAACACATACCCCACATTCCAGGTGAGCCTGAATTAACACATACCCCACATCCCAGGTGAGCTTGAATTAACACATACCTCCACATCCCAGGTGAGCTTGAATTAACACATACCCCTTACATCCCAGGTGAGCTTGAATTAACACATACCCCACATCCCAGGTGAGCTTGAATTAACACATACCCCCACATCCCAGGAGAGCTTGAATTAACACATACCCCACATCCCAGGTGAGCTTGAATTAACACATACCCCACATCCCAGGTGAGCTTGAATTAACACATACCCCCACATCCCAGGAGAGCTTGAATTAACACATACCCCACATCCCAGGTGAGCTTGAATTAACACATACCCCACATTCCAGGTGAGCTTGAATTAACACATACCTCCACATCCCAGGTGAGCTTGAATTAACACATACCCCTTACATCCCAGGTGAGCTTGAATTAACACATACCCCCACACCCCAGGTGAGCCTGAATTAACACATACCCCCACATCCCAGGAGAGCTTGAATTAACACATACCCCACACCCCAGGTGAGCTTGAATTAACACATACCCCCACATTCCAGGTGAGCTTGAATTAACACATACCCCCACATCCCAGGTGAGCTTGAATTAACACATACCCCACATCCCAGGTGAGCTTGAATTAACACATACCCCACATCCCAGGTGAGCTTGAATTAACACATACCCCCACATCCCAGGTGAGCTTGAATTAACACATACCCCCACATCCCAGGTGAGCTTGAATTAACACATACCCCACATCCCAGGTGAGCTTGAATTAACACATACCCCCACATTCCAGGTGAGCTTGAATTAACACATACCCCACATCCCAGGTGAGCTTGAATTAACACATACCCCCACATTCCAGGTGAGCTTGAACTAACACATACCCCCACATCCCAGGAGAGCTTGAATTAACACATACCTCACATTCCAGGTGAGCTTGAATTAACACATACCTCACACCCCAGGTGAGCTTGAATTAACACATACCCCCACATTCCAGGTGAGCTTGAACTAACACATACCCCCACATCCCAGGTGAGCTTGAACTAACACATACCCCCACACCCCAGGTGAGCTTGAATTAACACATACCTCACATCCCAGGAGAGCTTGAATTAACACATACCCCACACCCCAGGTGAGCTTGAATTAACACATACCCCCACACCCCAGGTGAGCTTGAATTAACACATACCCCACACCCCAGGTGAGCTTGAATTAACACATACCCCACATCCCAGGTGAGCTTGAATTAACACATACCCCCACATCCCAGGTGAGCTTGAATTAACACATACCCCACATCCCAGGTGAGCTTGAATTAACACATACCCCCACATCCCAGGTGAGCTTGAATTAACACATACCTCACATCCCAGGAGAGCTTGAATTAACACATACCCCACACCCCAGGTGAGCTTGAATTAACACATACCTCACATCCCAGGAGAGCTTGAATTAACACATACCTCACACCCCAGGTGAGCTTGAATTAACACATACCTCACACCCCAGGTGAGCTTGAATTAACACATACCCCACATCCCAGGTGAGCTTGAATTAACACATACCCCACATTCCAGGTGAGCCTGAATTAACACATACCCCACATCCCAGGTGAGCTTGAATTAACACATACCCATCACATTCCAGGTGAGCTTGAATTAACACATACCCCCACATCCCAGGAGAGCTTGAATTAACACATACCCCCATCCCAGGTGAGCTTGAATTAACACATACCCCACATCCCAGGTGAGCTTGAATTAACACATACCCATCACATTCCAGGTGAGCTTGAATTAACACATACCCCCACATCCCAGGTGAGCTTGAATTAACACATACCCCCACATCCCAGGTGAGCTTGAATTAACACATACCCCACATTCCAGGTGAGCCTGAATTAACACATACCCCACATCCCAGTGAGCTTGAATTAACACATACCCCACATCCCAGGTGAGCTTGAATTAACACATACCCCCACATCCCAGGTGAGCTTGAATTAACACATACCCCACATCCCAGGTGAGCTTGAATTAACACATACCCCACATCCCAGGAGAGCTTGAATTAACACATACCCCATCCCAGGTGAGCTTGAATTAACACATACCCCACATCCCAGGAGAGCTTGAATTAACACATACCCCATCCCAGGTGAGCTTGAATTAACACATACCCCACATCCCAGGTGAGCTTGAACTAACACATACCCCCACATCCCAGGTGAGCTTGAATTAACACATACCCCCACACCCCAGGTGAGCTTGAATTAACACATACCCCCACATCCCAGGTGAGCTTGAATTAACACATACCCCCACATCCCAGGTGAGCTTGAATTAACACATACCCCCACATCCCAGGAGAGCTTGAATTAACACATACCCCCACATCCCAGGAGAGCTTGAACTAACACATACCCCCACATCCCAGGTGAGCTTGAATTAACACATACCCCCACACCCCAGGTGAGCTTGAATTAACACATACCCCCACATCCCAGGTGAGCTTGAATTAACACATACCCCCACATCCCAGGTGAGCTTGAATTAACACATATCCCCACACCCCAGGAGAGCTTGAATTAACACATACCCCCACATCCCAGGTGAGCTTGAATTAACACATACCCCCACATCCCAGGTGAGCTTGAATTAACACATACCCCACATCCCAGGTGAGCTTGAATTAACACATACCCCCACATCCCAGGAGAGCTTGAACTAACACATACCCCCACATCCCAGGTGAGCTTGAATTAACACATACCCCCACACCCCAGGTGAGCTTGAATTAACACATACCCCCACATCCCAGGTGAGCCTGAATTAACACATACCCCCACATCCCAGGAGAGCTTGAATTAACACATACCCCACATCCCAGGTGAGCTTGAATTAACACATACCCCACATCCCAGGTGAGCTTGAATTAACACATACCCCCACATCCCAGGAGAGCTTGAATTAACACATACCCCCACATCCCAGGAGAGCTTGAATTAACACATACCCCACATCCCAGGTGAGCTTGAATTAACACATACCCCCACACCCCAGGTGAGCTTGAATTAACACATTCCCCACATCCCAGGTGAGCTTTAATTAACACATACCCCCACACCCCAGGTGAGCTTGAACTAACACATACCCCCACACCCCAGGTGAGCTTGAATTAACACATACCCCCACATCCCAGGTGAGCTTGAACTAACACATACCCCCACACCCCAGGTGAGCTTGAACTAACACATACCCCCACACCCCAGGTGAGCTTGAATTAACACATACCCCCACACCCCAGGAGAGCTTGAATTAACACATACCCCCACATCCCAGTGAGCCTGAATGAACGTATTTAGCCTACATCCTCCCTGAATATCCACAGCCTGTAGAGCCTATATCACTTAATTGGCTTTCCGGGAACTAGGCATACTTGGGTATAGAATAAGTTTGAATTTATGCACAGGCCATGTTAGTAGGACAGGGGATAAGTGCTAATTTAAAAAATGGGCCGGAGTAAGGGGATGGAGGGATGTACACAAGGGAGAGCAGGGAGGGTAGCTGGACGTGACGTTTGAGGGGAGACCTGAAGGAAGTGAGGGAGGGAGATGTGCGAAGGTCCAGGAAAGTTCTAGACGGGGGACTGGCAAGTGCAAAGGCCCTGAGGTGGGAACACGGGACTGGTTTTGGCAGCCGTGTCCGTCCTCTCTTGCCGCATACCAAATCACCCCCAAACGGAGTGTCTTAAACAGACACCTTCTCTCATGCCATGTTTGTGGGTCAGGGGTCCAGATGTGGTCCAGCTGTGCTGTTGTGCGTCGGAGTGTCTCCAACGGTTGCAGGCAAGATGTTGGCTGCGTCGTCTGAAGGTTTGCCTGGGATGGGGGGGTGGTCTGCTTCTGAGACCGCTCCCTCGGGAGGCTGCTGGGCTGGTACCGGTCATGGGTGGGCAGCCCCCCTGCCTCTCTCTCTCGGGGCTGCTTGAGTGTCCTCCCAACATGGCGGCCGGCCCCCCCCCCCAGAGCGGCTGAGCTGCGAGTGAAAGCAAGCGGACACTGGATCTTTTGAGGACCCAGCCTCTGAAGTCACAGAGCATCGTTGCGGCCACCTCCTCTCAATTAAAAAGCAAGTCACGGGGAGCGGCTGTCGCTCACGTGGTCGAGCGCCTCCTTCCAATGTGGGAGGTCCTGGGTTCGATCCCTGATGCCTCCTAAAAACAAAAAACAAGCAAGCCAACAGATGAAATAAACCAACTCGGGGAGCTGATGTACTCAGTGGTTGAGTGCTGGCTTCCCAGACATGAGGTCCTGGGTTCAATCCCAGCCCCGGTACCTCAAAAAAAGAAAAAAAGAAGTGAGTTATTAGACTCTATAACAGAGATTTTCAGCAGTAGATGAAGATTGTGGTTAATAGTATAAATAGAAGAATGTTCTCTTACAAAATGTTAAGGATATGGTGATATATGGGAAAATTACAAGTAATGTAACTTATGGGCCATATTTAGCAGTGATATTATAATATTTTTGCAGTAAGGGCAAAGATATTGTATCAATGTAAGACACAAGAATAGAGGGGTATAAGGGAGTATGGGACTTTTCTTTGGAGTAATGAAAACGTTCTAAAATCGACTGAGGTGATAACAGCACAACTCTGTGATGAAAACGAGAGCCTCCGAGCGTACACTTTGAATGGATTGTACAAAGCAGGGGGCTGTATAATCGAGGAAATCCAGTGGCGGACGATGGACCGTGGTTCACAGACCAAATATGAGAATGTTCTCTCGTGAACTGCAACCAATATCTAGTACTAATACAGGGTATTAATAACTGGGTGGGTTCGGGGGAAAAATACACCAAATGTAAGATATGTTAGTCATGATGCTCTTTCCTAGTTTGAAACAAATGTTTTCACAACAATGCAAGGCGGTGGTGGGGTCGTGATAGCTTGTTTGTTGTGTAGGTCCACAACTTTGACAATATACTTATTGTCTATGGATATGCATGATATACTATAATAATTTTTTTAATTGGAAAAAAAACAAAAGGCAAGTCCTTAGCTCCAGCCCATCTTCAGGGGTGGGGGAATGAGGACTCCATCCCCTCTGCTCTCCTGCCGGCTCCTCTCCTGCGGGAACTTCTCGCCCCAGGGCAAAGGAGGCTCCTCTCCTGCGGGAACTTCTCGCCCCAGGGCAAAGGAGCCCGATGGTGGCGGCAGACTCTCAGGGCACAGAGCAGAGAAGGGAGAGTCCATCTGCAAGGAGAAGCAGTAACATCCTAGAAGACTGCGTTTTGGTACGGGTAGCAGCCAGAGAAGCAAGCCTTTGCCCATCCACCAGCACGTCTGTTTGAACTCTGGCCATCTTGGCCTGGGGGCTTGTGGCTTGTGGGCGCAGCCCTTCTGAGCGAGCAACGACGGCATTTGCCTTTGTTTTCGTAACAAGGGGGGAGGGAGGGAGAGAGCTGACGCAAGGAGGAGGTGCTAAGTGAGAAGCATAGTAGCCCCCCACACTCGAGTATAATTGAGTCCAAGCTGGGACGCATGAGATGCATCCATTCGTGAATTTCTCAGACATGCGTCTTCTGTGGCAGGCACGGCGCTGAGTCTTCTGGATTCCCTGGACTGAATGGGAAAGAGAAACGTGCAGCAGGTGATGTCCCAAGTCATCTTATTTGTGATGCATGCACAAAGAGCTGTTGAAGGAGCCACAGAGAGAGGATGGCTCGCGGGGACCTAGCCTAGGCAGGGAGGACTTCCTGAAGGAGGCTCCCCTTTAGCTGCACCAGGACAGTTTCTGAAACACTTGCCAAGTACTTCCAACTTTGTATCCCGTTTACTCCTCACAGAGAGCGGGTAACATACTTACAAATGGGGAAAACAGGTTCAAGAACTTGCTCAAGGTCGTTCGAAGGGCGAAGGGGAGTTCTGTAGGTGAAGAGGTCCAGGGGAGAGAGAATGGCATGTGCAAAGGTCCTGGGGTGGGAAGGGGCTCGGTGCATTGCAGGAAGCATCAGGGGAGAGTGGCTAGGATTTGGGGGGGGATGGGACGTGAAGCTGGAGCTCTGAGCTGACCAGCCCAAAGCAGCCAATCTTTTTTAAAAAATTTCCAGAATGCCAAGATGTCAGTGTTTTTTCTACTTTTGTGCTCATTTCACGGGTGAGAAGTCCGAGCGCCAGGGAGGTTAAAGTCATTTCTCAAGGTTGCATGGCGAGTAAGCGAGAAAGCTTGGATTTGAACCCCACCAACCTGCCTTCAAAGCCTTTTACTTAACCTCTACTCTGCCCTCCCAGGTCTTAAAAGCACCCCATATTGCAAAGGAACCTGTGTGAAAATTCACATGCCCCAGAAGACACATGTATATATTTCCTGATCAACCTAGCCCAGTGGTTTTTAATGTAGGAACACCTTCAGCGCTCAGTGTGGGCTTCACTGCCGTGTTTATTGTCTAATTATTTCTACCGGGCAGAGACTGTTGTTTACCTTTTTCTTTTCTTTTTTTTGGGGGTACCGGGGATTGAACCCGGGACCTCGTATGTGGGAAGCCAGCGTTCAACCACCGAGCCACATTGGCCTCCCTGAATTGGCTTTTTCATTTGTTTTGCTTGTTGTTTGTTTTTTTTTTCAGGAGGGACTGGGAACCGAACCCGGGACCTCCCGTGTGGGAGGCAGGCGCTCAACTACGTGAGCCACATCCGCTCCCACCTTTTTTTTTTTTAATAGCTTTACTGAGTTACAATTCCCATACCACACAATTCAACCACTTAAAGGGTACAACTTAATGGCTTTTTAACATATTCAGAGTTGTGCAGACCTCGTCATGGTCACATACATCTGTAAAATGTTATTTTATTTTATTTTTAAAGCAGCTTTAGACTACATAAATGTTACATTGGACATGTCAGGGATTCCCGTATACCCCACCCCCTCCCTCACTCACATGTCCCCCCTTTAACAGCAGCTTTCATTAGTGGGGCACATTTGTAACGGCTGATGAACACATCTTGAAGCACTGCTGCTAACCACCGTCTATAGTCCACGTTACGGTTTCTGCTTTGCACTGTACAATTTTATAGCTTTTAACAAAACGTAGGATGACCTGTACCCATTGTTACAACGACCTGCGGAACCATTCCAGTGTCCCCAAAATGCCCCATAGTACACCTACTTTTCCCTCTCCCTTCCCTCGGAAACTCTGGTGACCCCTTTCTATCAGGCTCACACGTTCTTCTCTTACTAGAATAATGATCAGGCTGCTTTAGCCCCCACTGGCATTCCCCCCTTATGTTTGTTCAATCCTCAATCTTGAGGATTTGGGGGTGGTGGTCGAGAGGGGGGGCTTAGCTTCCCGTGGGGCCTCCATCCCCTTTTGCACCCCGTTTCCCCCTGTGCTGATATCCCCCCCAGAGGCTGGTTCTTGAGGCTGAGGTGTAAGACCGTAAGGATTTTTTTTCAAATGGCAGGTCTCCTGACCTCCTTAGAGTACAAACTTGAGCTTTTGCAACCCTGCTGGGTATTTGGTGATATCGCAGTAGAGCAGACCGGTTTTTGAGCCAGGAACAGAGGAAAGAAAGCTCGAGTTGTTTTTATGATACCCGGCAGATGGTTATCTAGGCAGCCGGTTTCCGGTTTCCGGGAGTGCCCTTGTTTTTTTTTTGGGTTTCAGGATTTCTTCAACTCTTCCAGCTCGAAGGTCTTTGGAGTTGATATCACGGTGATTCTCACCCCTTCCCCCCTCAACCCGGTCCTCTTTTTACCCGGTGACGAAACGGAGTGCGGGATTGGTCCAAATCTCTGGAAACACTCTTGTTTTTTTCTTTCATGCTATTCTAGGCCAGGGGTTCCCAGCACGTTGTAATCTCCTGGACAGCTCTAAAACTACTGATGGCTTGAATCCCGCCTAATTTAATCCTGATAAGATCCTAATTTTATTGGACTTGGGTGTGGGGTCTGAGCCTCAGAGATATAAAAAGAAATATCTCCAAAATTGATGCATACCTTATATCCTTGAAGCAACAGCTGCCCAACCCCACTTCCTTCCACCCCCTGTGATGTCTAATCTACTCTCTCTCTACGAATTTGCTATTTCTAGCTATTTCATATCTGTGAAATCATACAGTATCTGTCCTTGTGTGTGTGCTTTGCTTATTTCAGCCAGTACAATGGTTTCACTCTTCTTCCTGGTTGCAGCATATCTCAAAACTTCAGTCCTTCTTGCAGCCAAACAGTATGTTACATTATGTGTATGGGCCACATTTTGCTCATTCATTCATCTGTTGATGGACACTTGGCTTGTTCCCACCTTTTGGTGATTGTGAATGACGCTGCTAGAATCATTGGTGGACAAGTTTGAGTCCTTGCTTTCAGCTCTTTTGGGTATATCCCTAGGAGAGGACCTACCAGGTCATATGGTAAATCTTTGTTTAACTTTTTGAGGAATCGTCATACTGCTTGCCATAGTGACGTCACCTTTTTACATTCCCACCAGAAATGCACAAGGGTTCCAGTTTCTCCACGTCTATTCCAGCACTTTTTAAAAAAATTAAATAATGGCTGTCTTTGTGGGTGTGAAGCAGTGTCTCATTGTGATTTGGCTTTGGATTTCCTAATGGCTAATCATGTTGAGCATCTTTTCATACACTTATTGGCCATTTGTTTATCCTCGTGTGTTAAAGTCCTTTGATCAATCTTTTTTTAAAGATTTATTTATTTATCCCCCCCCACCCCAGTTGTCTGTTCCCTGTGTCTATTTGCTGCATCTTCTTTGTCCGCTTCTGTTGTTGTCAGCGACACGGGAATCTGTGTTTCTCTTTGTTGCGTCCTCTTGCTGTGTCAGTTCTCCGTGTGTGCGGCGCCATTCCTGGGCAGGCTGCACTTTCTTTCGCGCTGGGCGGCTCTCCTTACAGGTGCACTCCTTGCGCGTGGGGCTCCCCTACGCGGGGGACACCCCTGCGTGGCAGGGCACTCCTTGTACGCATCAGCACTGCGCATGGGCCAACTCCACACGGGTCAAGGAGGCCTGGCATTTGAACCTTGGACCTCCCATGTGGTAGGTGGACGCCCCATCCATTGGGCTGAATCTGCTTCCCCTGTGCATTCTTGATTATTGTTGCTTTGTAGTAAAGTTTTGAAACTGGGGAGTCATGAGTCCTTCAACTTTGTTTATCCTCTTTTCAAAATTGTTTTGGTTGTTCAGGGCCCTTTGCAATCCCCTGTGAGTTTTTAAATTAAAATATTTTTTAACAAATCAATTTTATTTATACATATTCGTAAAGCATACGATTCATCCAAAGTGTGCAGTCAGTGGTATTTGGAATAATCACATAGTTGTGAGATATGAATTTGATGATCACCTTCTCCATTTCTGCAAAAGAGGCCCCTGGAATTTTGAAGGTATTGCTTTGAATCTGTAGATCATTTTCGGTAGTACTGACATCTTAACAATATTAAGTCTTCCAATCCATGTATAGAAACTGTCTTGCTATTTATTTAAGTCTTTAATTTCTTTCAGCAGTGCTTTTTTAGAAGGTAATGGGTGTTGACCCCAGAACCTCATACATGGAAAGCAGGTGCTCAACCGCTGAGCTACATCCACTCCCCATGTGGTTTTCTTTCTTTTTTTTTTTAAGATTTATTTTATTTATTTCTCTCTCTTCCCCGCCTCCGCCCCAGGTTGTCTGTTCTCTGTGTCCATTTGCTGCATGTTCTTCTCTGTCCGCTTCTGTTGTTGTCAGCAGCACGGGAATCTGTGTTTCTTTTTGTTGCATCATCTTGCTGCGTCAGCTCTCCGTGTGTGCGGCACCATTCCTGGGCGGCTGCACTTTCTTTCGCGCTGGGCGGCTCTCCTTACAGGCGCACTCCTTGCGCGTGGGGCTCCCCTACGCGGGGGACACCCCTGCGTGGCAGGGCAGTCCTTGCGTGCATCAGCACTGCGCATGGGCCAGCTCCACACGGGTCAAGGAGGCCCGGGGTTTGAACCGCGGACCTCCCATGTGGTAGACAGACGCTCCATCATTTGAGCCAAATCTGCTTCCCATGTAGTGAATTTTAAATATTATGTGTGGACATGATAATATTCTGGATCTAGCAGGTCAAAGAAAATATATCATTGAAATTCACTTCACCCTTTGGATGAATGGTATGCTTTATTAATACCTATCAATAAAATTTCTTTAGAAGAATCATTTCACCACTTTTCTTTTTTTTTGGGGAGGTGCAGGATACAGAGAAGTTTATTCTCATTTTACTGTTTTAACGTGACTACTGGAAAATTAAAGTGACACCCACAGCTTGTACTGGGTTTCTATGGAATGCTGCTGACTTAGCGTGTTCAGAGCGAACAGTAACTCTCCCTCTGAGGATGTAGCTATTTTTATAACCACATCCCCTTGGTTTTTGTTGCTTTTCCTAAGGCGTGGCCTGTGGGAAAACAGTCCCCTGCTCCAACCCCAGTCTTTTGGCAGACAAACATCCCCGGTTAATCATTGAGCTCATATTCCGGAAGATGAACTTTGGCCAAAAAGGCCCCCAGAGGAAAAAAAAAAATCAGGGAAAATGCCCGAGCGCAGACACGACACCTTCAGCCCTGCGGATTGGGATGGCCGGAGGACTTCGCTTCTTCAGCCTTTACATTTTGAAATTTCACAAAACCCCCACCCCGAACAGGTCACGCTGCCCTTTTTTCCTGATTGCAAAAGGACGGCGTGCTTGTTCCTCAAAAATCAAAACGAGGCAGAAACGCAGAGTTAAACATTGAGGCATGTTTGACTTAGGAGAGGAAGTCCTCGGTCCTCGTGTACATGGGAATGCACAACGTTGCCTTACGGTTTCGTGCGTGGCCGTCGGGACGTCTGCACACCTGGATGAGCGAGCAAACCATGGACAGCTCCTGGTCTGCGCAGAGGCTGGAGGAGAGGCCTTGCACGGGGAGCTTGACTTTTTCTTTTTCTTTATGTCTGTCTGGCTTGAGTCTTTTTTACTAGACTGTCTTCATGGGTCACCAGAAAGTCATAATATTGTGAGTTGGTGGTGGGAATGTACGATGGAACAGCCACTGGGGAAAATGTAAGAGATTCCTCAAAACGCTACATACAGAATTACCGTATAGCTCGGAAGTTCCACATCTTGATAAATACCCAAAGAGAGTGAAAACAGGGTCTCAAACAGCTGCTCGTACACCCGTGTTTATAGCAGCTTTATTCGCAACAGCCGAACGGTGGAAACCACCCCAGTGCCCACCGACGGATGAATGGATAAGCAAAATGTGGTGCGCTCACGCCATGGGATATTATTTGGTCATAAGAAAGAAGGAAGTACTAAGTGTGTAACTTAGACCAAAAGGAAAATACAGGCAATGAATTATTATTTTTTTTAAGATTTATTTTTTATTTATTTCTCCCCCCGCTCCCCCGGTTGTCTGCTCTCTGTGTCCATTCACTGTGTGTGATTCTGTGTCCGCTTCTATTCTTGTCAGCGGCATGGGAATCTGTGTCTCTTCTTGTTGTGTCATCTTGTGGTGTCAGCTCTCCGTGTGTGTGGCGCCATTCCTGGGCAGGCTGCACTTTCTTTTGCACTGGGCGGCTCTCCTTATGGGGCGCACTCCTTGCATGTGGGGCTCCCCTACGCGGGGGACACCCCTGCGTGGCAGGGCACTCGTTCAGCACTGCACATGGGCCAGCTGCACACGGGTCAAGGAGGCCCGGGGTTTGAACCGCGGACCTCCCATATGGTAGGTGGGCGCCCTAACCACGGGGCCACGTCCGCGTCCCTTCCCCAGATGATTTTGTTTTCTTTGTGAGTGCTTGCGAATTTATTACTTCTTCATATGTCGAGTAATTTTGGATTGTATCTTGGACATTTTTTGAATGTTACATTATGAGACTCTAAGTCTTGCTTAAGTCCCCTGGAGAGTGTCTGTGTTTTGGCAGGCAATCAACTCAGTTAGGTTCAGGGAGCAAGTTTCAACCCACTTTCTCTGGGCTGTGGTTTCTGTGTCAGTACAATATTCAAAACCTTTGCAGTCGGTGCTGGGTATGTACTAGCCTGGGACCTGGATGGCCATCTGTCCCCTAATTCAGTTCTTAACACTTTGGCATGTTGTTTAGGGCTAGATCCTGGCGTGCACGCTCAGGGGTTCACATGCAGCTTTATGGAGTTGTCTTTCTGAGCTCTTTCCTCTCCATAATTTCCATGACACTCCCCAATGCCCAAGGACCTTCCTGGTCCTCTGAGTAGAAAGCCAGGGCTCCAATTTTCCTTCCTCTGCCACACACTCCCGCAATTGCATTTGCCTCCAGAGCCAAATGGCAAGAGGATATAGAGAAAAAAATCACTGCAGGGATTTCATCTTGAACCAAAGTTTCTCTGGCCAGAGAGAAGGGTTTCTCTTCCCTAGAGATTTTTATTTTATTTTATTTATTCCCTAACTCCCTCCCCCCCACCCCCCCGGTTGTCTGCTCTCTGTGTCCGTTCACTGCGTGTTCTTCTGTGTCTGCTTGTATTCTGGTCAGCGGCTCTGGGAATCTGTATCTCTTTTTATGGCATCATCTTGCTGTGTCAGCTCTCAGTGTGTGCAGTGCTGCTCCTGGGCGGGCTGTGCTTTTTTTTCACACAGGGCAGCTCTCCTTGTGGGGTGCAATCCTTGCGTGTGGGGCTCCCCTATGCGGGGGACACCCCTGCGTGGCACGGCACTCCTTGCGCAGCAGGCTGCACGTGGACCAGCTCACCACACGGGTCAGGAGGCCCTGGGTTTGAACCCTGGACCTCCCATGTGGTAGGCGGACGCCCTATCCATTGAGCCAGGTCCACTTCCCATAGTTGATTTGTTTTAATCAGGATCCACACAAGCCTACACATATCATTTGGTACCTATGTCTCATAAGTCTCTCTCTTTTTTTTTTTAAAGATTCATTTATTTAATTCCCTCCCCCGGTTGTCTGTTCTCTCTGTCCATTTGCTGCATTTTGTTTCTTTTGTCTGCTTCTGTTGTCGTCAGCAGCACGGGAAGTGTGGGCGGCACCACTCCTGGGCAGGCTGCACTTTCTTTTGCGCTGGGCGGCTCTCCTTACCGGGCGCACTCCTTGCGCGTGGGGCTCCCCTACGCGGGGGACGCCCCTGCGTGGCAGGCACTCCTTGCGCGCATCAGCACTGCGCATGGGCCAGCTCCACACGGGTCAAGGAGGCCCGGGGTTTGAACCGCGGACCTCCCATGTGGTAGGCGGACGCCCTAACCACTGGGCCAAGTCCGTTTCCCTCATACGTCTCTTTTGTCTATACGTCTATAATAGCTATCCTTTTTTCCCCCTCATTATTTAGAGAATATTTAGTTTTTGTCATCAAACCCATGTAGATAAGAACTCCATATTTAATACAGTGTATTACCTCTGAACAAATGGAAAAAAGTAAGTTTAACATTTCTAGATCAATATGGCAGTTAATTTCTGTACAATGCCATCTCAATATGGTACAACTGGGATACTTTTTCCAAAGTTAACTGCATAGCTAACATTTCCAAAAATTCAATTTTATATATGTATATACATACATACATATATATATATATATATATATATAATATGAAAAGACCAAAAGCAGTATGTTTTGTATCAATTGCAGCAACGGACTTTCCAGGTTCTGTAGTCATTCTGGACAAAATTATAGTGACATCCAGCACACATCATTAAAAAAAGAAAAGTAAAAAGAAAAAAACCAAAATCCCAGAAAACAGCAAGGTCTGTTACTGTTACGGTACCTGGCCCTATTTTTTTTTATTAGCTTCTCCATCGCCATTTGGAAAGAAAACATTCTAGAATGTTTTCTCTTTCACATTCACGGAGGTGTGATACAGCATTGTCCTACAGTGCAATAGTAGAGAATACAGTTAAAAAGGAATTATTTGAGACTTGATTCTACTTTTCCAGCAGAGGGCCCCAACGATGGTGTGACACACCTCTGGCAAAGAAAGACACCTTCTTAGGATTTTCTTTAATTCGCAGCACAGTTCTAAGGGCATTGCTGGTCATAAACTTCAGCTAAAAACTGTTAAAAAAAAAAACAACAAAAAGAAAGAAAACATTGGCTTCACACAAAGATGACGGAGTGGAGGCAAGCAGGACTCGACTAGTTTTTCACCAGCTCTCTCATGTTTGGATGGTGAGAGCTCCACAGAGGAAAGCCTACCCTTTCTCCCCTACCCTCCCCCATTTATTTAAATCCCCTTTATTTGTGGAACCCACTGGATTTTCTTTGATGTGGCCCACGAGGAAAGACACACCCACTCTTTTGTGTCGTATTTTGTTTAAAAATTGAGGTGAAACTTCGCGTAGCATAAAATCAGCAATTTTCAAGCGAACGGTTTAGTAGCAGTCGCACATCTACGGCGTTGGGCAGCCGTCCCCTCTTACCTAGTTCTAGAACATTCTCATCGCTCAAGAAGGAAACCCCGTACCCATTAAGCAGTCACTCCTCATTGCCTCTCTCTCCAGCCCCTGACAACCACGGATCTGCTTCCTGTTTCTCTGGATTTACCGGTTCTGGATATTTCATATAAACAGAATCGTAAAATATGTGACCTTTTGTGCCTCGCTTCCTTCCCTTGGCATTGTTTCCAAGGTCCAGCCACACTGTGCAGCATGTATCAGTCCTCCGTCCCTTTTCATGGCTGAACAACTTGCCACAGTGTGGATATCTCCCATTGTGTTTATCCATTCATCTTTTGATGGACATTGGGTTGTTCCCACCTTTTTTTTTTCAAAGATTTATTTTTTAAATTTATTTCTCTCCCCTTCTTTCCCCCCCAGTTGTCTGCTCTCTGTGTCCATTCACTGTGTGTTCTTCTGTGTCCACTTGCATTCTCAGCGGCACCCGGAATCTGTGTCTCTCTTCGTTGCGTCATCTTGCTGTGTCAGCTCTCCGTGTGTGCGGCGCCACTCCTGGGCGGGCTGCGCTTTTTTTCACGCAGGGCGGCTCTCATTACGGGGCGCACTCCTTGCAAGTGGGGTTCCCCTACGCGGGGGACACCCCTGCGTGGCAGGGCACTCCTTGTGCTCATCAGCACTGCACATGGGCCAGCTCCACAGGGGTCAGGAGGCCCGGGGTTTGAACCCTGCACCCTCCAGATGGTAGGTGGACGCTCTATCAGTTGAGCCAAATTTGCGTCCCAGTTTGTTTAATTTTTAAATCAACTTTATTGAGGTATGCTTTATAGAGGATCAAATTCACCTGTTTCCAGTGTACATCCCAATGATTTTTAGTAATTTTATGGAGTGGTGCCACCATCAGCACAATTCACTTTTAGAACATTTTTATATCTGCACTAACAACCCTCATGTCCTTTTACAACCAAATCGCATTCCCAGACCCTGGCAACAACTGACCTGTTTTTGGTCTCTATAGGTTTACCTATCCCGGGTATTTCTTCTTATAAATGGAATCATATAATATGTGGCCCTTTGTGACTCGCCTTTTTTTTTTATTGTTTTTTTAAATTGTTTTTTTCAAAAAGATACATAGATCACACAAAACATTACATTAAAAAACATAAGAGGTTCCCATAGACCCCACTCCCCCCCGCCCCTCTCCTCCCACATCAACATCCTCTCTCATCATCGTGGCATATTCACTGCATTTGGTGAATACATCTTGGAGCACTGCTGCATCCATGGATTATAGTTTACATTGTAGTTCACACTCTCCCCAGTCCATCCAGTGGGTTATGGCTGATATATAGTGTCCAGCATCTGTCCCTGCAATATCATTGAGGACAACTCTGAGTCCCGAAAATGCCCCCACATCACACCTCTTCCTCCCTTCCCTGCCCTCAGCAACTCCCGTGGCCACATCTCCACGTCAACGATACGATTTCTTCCACTGCTAGAGTCACAACAGTTCTATAGTAGAATACCAGAAAGTCCACTCTCTAATCCTCCATCCTGCAGACCCTGGGATGGTGATGTCCACTCCACCTCTAAATCGAGAAGGGGGTTAGATCCTACATGGCGATGGATGCCATTCTCCTGCTTGCAGCTGTAGACTCTCTCCTTTCCCTGGTGTGGTGGGTTGACCATCCTCACCTCCCTGTCAGCTGACCTGGGCAAGTCCAACGAACTGGCAAGTAGGTGTTACAACTGTGCTGAGGCTCAGGGCCCAGCTGACACATGGACGGTCCTGTGACTGGCTTCTTTCATTTAGCATAATGTTTTTGAGGTTCACCCACATTGTAGCCTCTATCAGAACCTTACTCCTTTTTTAAAAAATATATATATTTTATTTTATTTTTAGGAGGTACCAGGGATTGAACTCAGGACCTCCTCCGTGGGAAGCAGGTGCTCAACCACTCAGGCTACATCCACTCCCCTTCGCTCCTTTTTATGGCTGACTAATATTCCATCGTGTGGCTATACCACATTTTGCCTGTCATGCCCAAATATCTGCAAGCCAACTTTTCTGCTTAAACCAGCCAGAGTTGGTTTCTTCACTGGCTTTTAAATTTTTCTATAATGGTGTAGAACTGACATGAGTGAAGAATGAGGCAGGTGTCAGGGAGAAGTGGGGGTGGGCCGGTCATTGTGCAGCCTTGAAGAGAGGAATTAGACAATTCTACGTGAACCCAGGTGGTGTGGCATATATGACTTTGCGTTTTCTCTCACAACCCTTCCGGTTCTTTCCCCCTCCACTTGCAGCAACTTTCCATTTCTAAATAGTTAAAAAGGGAGCCACAGGAAATGATCGTTTGCTAACTCACGTCTGCTCAGTAAATCTTGTAACACTGCTGCACCTCCATGTGCCTTTTCCATCTGCACATAGACGGGCATTAAAAAGGCCCCTCTCGTTTTGGAGCAAGTGTGGATAATCGAGCTCGGAAAACGCTCTCTCTCCTCCTGCTGCCAAGTACAAGGACCTCACATGAGGCCCCTAAATAAATACTCATTACTTGCCAAGCTGGACTCGCCTGAGTCTTCCTTTGGTCTGATGTATTCATTCTCCGTTTGGTGGGAAGTTGTCGTGTTACACAGCTTCTTGCCATACTTGGGACAGGCAGGTCTGTGTGGCTGGCACCATTTGGTTCTCAGATCCCACTTGTTTGGCCCACCCCGATTTTGGCAATAGCTGTGGTGGGGAGTTCTGTGCAAGCTCAAACTTACGTTCTGATGAAAGGTCTCACATCACACCTCAACAGGATTCCAGAGACAGCCAAAGCAGATACAACCCCAGGTACTGGTGCTCCTGAGGGCTACAGAGACCTACAGGTTCTATGGTCATGGCAGATGGCTCTGGAGTTCAGGGCCATGTCAGTGGGCCCTACTTTGGAGTTGGTGTTCCTGAGTGTGATGGAGCTGGACTCAGATGTGACCTTTCTACACACACCTCTTCTGTCACTTTTACTGAACCTGTGGTTGGAGCTGGGGTTGGTGTATACTCAGGAGACTTGAATCTCTGAACTGTCCCTGTGCCAGCTGGGCCCTGAGCCTCAGCAGACTTGCAACTCCCACTCTCCGGTTTGCTGGACTTGCACAGGTCAGCTAACAGGGAGGTGAAGATGGTCAACCACCACACCAGGGAACTGAGAGAGTCTACAACTCCAAACAGGAGAATCACATCCATCAGCCATGTGAGATCTAAGCCCCCTCTTGATATAGAGGTAGAGCAGATATCACCAACCCAGGGTCCACAGGATGGAGGAATAAAATATGGATTAGAGTGAACTTACTGGTATTCTACTATAGAACTATTGTGACTAATAATTGAAGAAACCCTAGCATTGATCTGGAGAAAGTGGGCAAAGTAGTTGCTGAGGGCAGGGACAGGGAAGAAGAGATGAGATGTGGGGGCATTTTCAGGACTTGCAGTTGTCCGAAATGATATTACAGGGGCAGATGCTGGACATTATACATCCTGCCATAATCCACTGAATGGACTGGGGAAGAGTGTAATCTGCAATATACTCTATAATCCATGCGGTGCAGCAGTGCTCCAAAATGTATTCACCAAATGCAATGAATGTGCCACGATGATGAAAGAGGTTGTTGATGTGGGAGGAATGAGGGGTGGGGAGTGGGGAATGTGGAAACCTCTTATATTTTTTAATGTAACACTTTTTGGGATTTATGTATCTTAAAAAAATGACAGTTTATTAAAAAGAAAAAAGAATGCATGTGTTCTACTCTCTCTCAGGGTCCTCTTGACCCCTCTTGACCCCCAGCACAGGCAGCTGCTATTGCCTTTGGCACAACGTTCAACTGATCGTGGACAGGAGCTGGTGGATGTTTCTGGAAGGCATGATCTGTGCTCCTTGGAGACCCCAGTGGAATTAAGTCCTTGTTGCCTTAACCACCTGCCCTCGAATCCCTGTCTCAGTCTCTTCTTTGGGGGAACAAAAATCTAAGGCAGTATATTTATTTATTTAAATACTTATTTGTTTATTCCCCGTTGTTGGCATGTGCTGTATCCATGTGTTGTGTGCTGGTCTTCTCTTTTTAGGAGGCACTGGGAACTGAACCTGGGACCTCTCATGTGGGAGGGAGGCACCTAATCACCTGAGCCACCTCCACTGCCTGCTTTGTTGTGTCTCTCATTGTGTTTCCCCACCGTGTCTCTTGGTGGCAGCATCTCACCACATCATCTTGTTGCACCTGCCTCTCTTCTTTAGGAGGCACCGGGAAGCAAACCTGGACCTCCCATGTGGCAGGTGGGAGCTTTGTTGCCTGAGTCACGTCTGCTTCCCAGTATATTTATTTTTAAAAACCCACATAATTGTGTTACGGAGTGTTTTCCAAGCCTTAAAAAAAGCTCCGCAATATATGGAGGAGTTGAAATGTAAATTGTCAAAAATACTCTTTAATGTGGTAATATGCATGAAAATTTAAAAATGCAATTAGGAGCCAACTCAAAGAGCTCAAAGTTGTAATAATTTGAGCAAGAAAATAGATAAACTAGTATTGGATTATAACCTGAAGTATAAAATAGTTATCCATGAGTTCATACTGATATAAATAAATGATGGAATAACTTAATAAGTGGAGGAAAAGAGACAAAACTCCTATGCAGGGAAGTGGATGTGGTTCAAGCAATTGAGCTCCTGCCTGCTACATGGGAGGTCCCGGGCTCAGTTACCAATGCCTCCTAGAGAAGATGAACAAGACAGTGAGCTGATGTGATGGACTGGCACAGTGAGCTGACACCAAAAGATGACACAACAAAAGACTCAAGGAGGAAAACATTTTGAGAGACACAAAGCAGGGAGTGGAGGTAGCTCAAGTGATTAGGCATCTCCCTCCCACAGGGGAGGTCCCAGGTTTGGTTCCCAGTGCTCCTAAAAAAGGAAGACGAGCACACAACAAACAGACACAGCAAGTGCAAACAATGAGGGGGTGGGGAGAAATCAATAAATAAAAATAAATCTTTAAACAACACCCTCCTGTGCAGAAGAATTCCAAATAATTGATGTAGATACTCTACACTCAAGGAGGGGGAGCATAACTCCCTGTATGTAGAAACTTCCTTCCAAAGAGGACAGTATGGAAAGAGGGCAAAAGAGTAACTTTACAGGGGAGAAACAGGACAAACTCCATTTCAGTCAGGTGGTCAAGGTCAACACCAGTGGCTGAAAGAACAGATATGATGAAAATAACACATAACTTTTGTGATCTTCCTTCAAAAAACCCAGAACCTCTGTGTCTTAGTTGGCCAAAGGGCTGTCAACACAAAATACAAGAAATGGGTTGGCTTTCAGAGTGGGACTTTTATTTGGGGTAAAATCATACAGTTCCAGGGATGTGAAACATCTCCATCAAGGTGTCATCAGAGATGCTTTTCACCAAAGTCAGCTGCTGGTGATCCTGGCGTGCTGCCATGTGGTGAAGCAAGATGGCGGGCAATCTCTGCTGAGGTCCTTGCCATCCCCTCCAGGCTCACCATCTCCCCCGGCTCCCAGAGCTTGTCTCTTCAGCCTTGAGCTGCCCATGGGCCCAGCCCCTTGAGGGCTTTGTGCTTTAGCTTGGGCTGCTCGTGATCCTTGAGCCCTCTCTCAAACATGTCAGGGTAAAGATGAAAGTAGCTCTTTTCTGTGTGTGTCTCTCTGTGTGTCTCTTTATATACAAGGCTCTATCTAGTAAAAGGAGCTGACTCATGACTCACTGATATAGTCCAATCAAAAGCAATATAATCGGGAAGCAGATGTGGCTCAAGTGATAGAGCTTCCACCTAGCATATGGGAGGACCTGGGTTTGATCCCTGGTGAAAAAGAAGAGAAAGTGTGACTGCGTGGTAAGCCAGTGCCCATGTGGTGAGCCAGTGCCCACAAGTCATGCTGCAAGATGACAACACATCAAAAGAGAGACAAGGGGAGGGTCAAGGTGAAGTGCAGCAGAGACCAGGAACTGAGGTGGTGCAATTGACAGGGAACCTCTCTCCCCATCAGAGGTCCCCAGGATCAAATCCTGGTGAATCCTAGAGGAGAAAGATGAGAAGAAATGACAACACAGACAACAAAAACAGTAGGGTGGGAAGAGGGGAAGGGGGGCATAAATAAACAAACAAATCTTTTTTTAAAAAGGCAATGTAATCACGTGATCTAATCAAGGCCTATTCAAAGGGTTATCACACCCATGGGAAAAGAGTCATTGAGAAAACATAACCTTTTTTTTGGATTCCCCAAATTCAAATTGTCACACCCTGGGACAGTTCGAAACATGGTGGAGACCAGAAGTTCATGTCCTTAGAGCTAACCTGTTGCTTTGCCTGTAAACCTATCATAGGTGGGACCTTTTGATTTACGTTACTTCAGATAAGGGCCCTTTGATTAGATTGCTCCAGAAGGGCATAGACCAGGGTGGGTCTTGATCCTCTTACTGGAGTAATTTTTATTTTTATTTATTTTATTTATTTATTTATTTTTTAACCTTTTCCCACCCCCTGGAGTCATTTTTAAAAGGAGGAAGGAAAGCCTCAGACGCAGAAAAAAGCTGCAGAGACAGAGAAACACTGAGAGGTTGAGAGAGAGGTCCCAGAGGCCAGAGGTTGGAATTAATGGAACACAGAGGTGCAGATAGACCCCCCCCCCAGAATGTGAAAGAGATGAGGTCTTGAGGAGAGGGGAGAGATGAGCCGTGTGCCTGATCGCCCACAGCTCAGCTTGGAGAGATGCATCTTTTCAAAATTCTATTTATTTTTTAAAAAAGATTTATTGATTTAAATATTCCTCCCTTCCCCCCCATTGTCTGCTGTCTGTGTTCATTCACTGTGTGTTCTTCTGTGTTTACTTGTCTCCTCATTGGGCAGTTCTGGGAGCCAGTCCTGGTTTGGGAGAGAGGCGGTCACTCTCTTGCGCCACCTCAGCTCCCTGGAACGCATCTTGAGGTGATGCCACCATGTGCCTGATCGCCCACTGCGGCAATTCAGTGCAACCACATTTCTGATGATGCCCTGATGGGGGCACTTCCACAGTCTCAGAACTGCAAGCTTTTAACTGAATAAATTCCCACTATAAAAGCCATGAACTATTGTGATTAGTAATTGAAGAAGATGTGGCATTGGTGTGGAGAAAGTGGCCATGGTGCCTGCTGGGGGTAGAGAGTGGGAGGAAGAGATGTGATGTGGGGGCATTTTCAGGACTTGGAGTTGTCCTGGGTGGTGCTGCAGGGACAGTTACTGGACATTGTATGTCCTCCCATGGCCCACTGGGTGGACTGGGGGAGAGTGTGGGCTATGGTGTGGACCATTGACCATGAGGTGCAGCGGTGCTCAGAGATGTATTCACCAAATGCAGTGAATGTCTCATGATGATGGAGGAGATTGTTGCTATGGGGGAGGACTGGGGTGAAGGGGATGGGGGGTATAGGGGGACCTAATATTTTTTGAATGTAATATTAAAAAAAAAAAGACAAAAAAAAAAAAAGATAACTTGAGCAGCATAAAAAAAAAGAAAGCCAACCCGTTTCTGGTATATTGCATTGGCAGCCTTTAGTAAATTACAACAACTCCCTGTGTCTAATCATGAGCAAGACAGCAAATAATTTCCAACAGAGTCCTCCTACAAGATACCCGACCTACTCATAGAATGGTCAAGGACGTAGACAAACAAGGAAAAGTCTGAGAAATTGTCATGGCCCAAAAGCAACTAAGGAGATATGATAACAATGTAATGTGGGGGAAGCAGATGTGGCACAGTGGTTAGGGCGTCCGTCTACCACATGGGAGGTCCGCGGTTCAAGGAGTGCCCTGCCACGCAGGGGTGTCCCCTGCGTAGGGGAGCCCCACGCGCAAGGAGTGCGCCCCGTAAGGAGAGCCGCCCAGCGCGAAAAAAAAAGTGCAGCCTGCCCAGGAGTGGCGCCGCACACACGGAGAGCTGATGCAGCAAGATGACGCAACAAAGAGAGACACAGATTCCCGGTGCTGCTGACAAGAATGTGAGCGGACAGAGAAGAACACACAGCGAATGGACACAGAGAGCAGACAACGGGGGATGGGGTGGGAAAGGGGAGAGAAATAAATCTTTAAAAATAAATAAATAAATATTATGTGGGGTCCTGAAACATTAAATAAATACCCTGGACATTAAGTAAAAACTATGGAAATCTGAATAAATATGAACTTTGATTAATAATAAGACCTCAAGATGAATGAATAAACAAATGGGGGCATATTCATACAGTGTAATATATGTTATTCAGCCATAAAAAGGAAATGAAGTTCTGATACATGATATAACATGGATGAATCTTGAAAACGTGCTAAGTGAAAGAAGCCAGACACAAAAGGCCATGTACTGCATGACTCCATTAAAAAAAAAAAGATTTATTTATTTATTTATCTCCCCCCACCCCCCAGTTGTCTGTTCTCTGTGTCCATTCGCTGCGTCTTCTTTGTCTGCTTTTATTGTTGTCAGCGGCACTGGGAATCTGCGTTTCTTTCTGTTGCGTCATCTTGCTGTGTCAGCTCTCTGTGTGAGTAGCGCTACTCCTGGGCAGGCTGTGCTTTCTTTTGCGCTGGGTGGCTCTCCTTATGGGGTGCACTCCTTGCCTATGGGGCTTCCCTACGCGGGGGACACCCCTTCGTGGCAGGGCACTCCTTGTGCACATCAGCACTGCGCATGGACCAGCTGCACACGGGTCAAGGAGGCCCGGGGTTTGAACTGCGGACCTCCCATGTGGTAGACGGATGCCCTAACCACTGGGCCAAGTCTGCCACCTGTATGACTCCATTTTAATGAAATGTCCAGAATGGGTAACTCCATAGAGACAGGAAGCTGATTCAGAGTTTGCCGGGGGCTGGGAGCAGAAGGAAAGGGGAAGTCACTGTTTAATGGGTATGTTTTCCTTTGAGGTAAGGAAAACGTTTTGGAACCAGAAAGGTGGTATTTGCACAACATCGTGAATTGTACTTAATTATGCCACTGAATTGTTCACTTTAAAGTGCTTCATTTTATGTTATGTTATAAATAAAACAAAAATAATGTGTAAATATTCATTCATTAATTGTAACTAATGTACCATACTGATGTAAGATGGTAACAACAGGGAAAACAGCTTGTGTGGGTGGGAATATATGGGGATGCTTTGTACTCTCATTCCAATTTTTCCATAAATCCTAAAGTTCTTTGAAAAATAAAGTGGGGGAAAGCGGATGGGTCTCAATGGATAGAGCATCCGCCTACCACATGGGAGGTCCAGGGTTCAAACCCCGGGCCTCCTGACCCGTGTGGAGCTGGCCCATGCGCAGTGCTGATGCACGCAAGGAGTGCCCTGCCACGCAGGGGTGTTCCCCGCGTAGGGGAGCCCCACACGCAAGGAGTGCGCCCGTAAGGAGAGCTGCCTTACACGAAAAAAGCGCAGCCCCCTGGGAGTGGCACCGCCCACATGGAGAGCTGACGCAGCAAGATGACCTAGCAAAAAGAGACTCAGTTTCCTGGTGCCACCAGATAATACAAGTGGACAGAAGAACATACAGCAAATGGACACAGAGCGCAAACAATGGGGGGGAAGGGGAGAGAAAGAAATAAAATAAATCTCTAAAACAAACAAAAAAAGTAGCTGACGTTGATAAGAAAGCATCTCTGATGGTGCTTTTTTTTAAATTGGAAAACTTAATTTCTATAAATTGATTTATATTTACACTTTATATAAATGAAATCATACATTATGTTACACAATACATTTAGGTCACAACAGTGCAATCATACAGTACTTGTCCTTTTGTGTCTGGCTTGCTTCACTCAACATAATGTCCTCCAGATTCACCCATGTTGTCATCTGCTTCACGACGTCATTTCTTTTTACAGTTGCGTAATATTCTATCGTGTGAATACACCACAGTTTGTTTATCCCTTCGTCGGTGATGGACACCCGGATTGTTTATAACTTTTGGCAGTCGTGAATAACACCGCTATGAACATGGGTGTGCAGATGTCTGTTTGTGCCCCTGCTCTCTGTTCTTCTTGTTATATACCCAGTGGTGGTATTGTAGGGTCACATGGCAAGTCTATATTCAACTTCTTTAGCAACTGCCAAACAGTATCTGATGTTGCTTTGATTCAGACATTTCACAGCCTCGGAACTGTAAGCTTTTACCCTAAATAAAATCCCCATTATAAAAGCCAACCCATTTCTGGTACTTTGGCAAATTAAGACAACCAAGAACTTCCAACGTGGATGCCTCAGCTTCTCTCCATACCTTTGTCCTCCTCATAGTCTCCTCTCTCTTATTCAGAGGAAGATGGTGCTGCCCCCTGCTTCTAGAACAAACCTCCAGGTGAACTCACAGTCCTATTCCATCCCTCTTCCTCCAATACCCTGCTCCCCCAGTCAACCCCTAGCTCTCTTGTATCTTCTAGTATTTTCTTGCTCTCAGTCAGATAACAGCTTGAACTCTCTTGCATCCTGAAAAATAACATTTACCTTATAAGGTTAAATCTTATCTTTCTCTCATTCTCTTTACCACATACATATTATTCTCTAACAAATGTATTTTTTATTAGAGAAGTTATAGATATTCAGAGAAAGCATGCAGAAAATAGAGGTCCCATATCCAACCCACTTGTTAACACTTTGCATTAGTGTTGTATGTTTGTTACAATTCAAGCAAGAATAGTATTATAATTGCACTATTCCCCATAGCCCATAGTTTAGGGTTCACTGTGTTTTACAGTCCTGTGGTTTTAGAAACAATTTATTCTAGTGTTATATATAAAACTTCTCCCTTTTAATCATATTCAGATATATAATTAAGTGATGCTAATTACATTCAAAATGTTGTGCTGCCATCACCATCACCCATTACCAAAACTTTTCCATCACCCCAAACAGAAATTCTGTACCAATTCAACATTAACTCTCCATTATCTACCCCACCCTGGCCCCTGGTAACCTGTATTTAGCTTCTTTTTTCTTTTTAAGATTTAATTTATTTATGTATCTTCCCCAACTCCTTCATTGTTTGCACTTACTGTGTCTGTTCATCTTCTTTGTTTCTTTAGGAGGTACCAGGAACTGAACCTAGCCAGGACCTCTGATGTGGGAGGGAGGTGCCTAATCACTTGAGCCACGTTCTTTCCCTGCTTTGTCGTGTCTCTCATTATGATTTTCTTCTTGTGTCTCTTGTTCTGTTATCTTGTTGTGTCAGCTCACCACGTCTGCCTCTTGTGCCAGCTCGTTGTCTTCTTTAGGAGGCACCAGGAACCAAACCTCAGGCCTCCCATATGGTAAGCAGGTGTATTAGTCAGCCAAAGGGGGCCTGATGCAAAATACCAGAAATGGGTTGGTTTCTATAAAGGGTGTTTATTTTGGGTAGGAGCTTACAGATATGAAGCCATAGAGCATAAGCTACTTCCCTCACCAAAGTCTATTTGGGGCAAGATGGCTGCCGACGTCTGCGAGGGTTCAGGCTTCCTGGGTTCCTCCCTTCCTGGTTCTTATATTTAGGTTTTTGATCCATTTTAAGTTGATTTTTGTATATAGCAAAATGTAGAAGTCCTCCTTCATTCTTTTGCATATGGATATCCAGTTTTTTCCCAACATCATTTATTGTAGACTCTTCTTTCCCAATGGAGTAGACTTGACATCCTTGTCAAAAATTGGTTGGTCATAAAAAGCACATGAAAAAATGCTCAATATCACTAGCTATTAGGGAAATGCAGGTCAAGGCTATGAGATGCCATTTTACACCTTATAGAATGGCCATTGATTTAAAAAAAATCATCCTGAAAACTGCAAGTGCTGGAAAAGAGGTGGAGAAACTGGAACACTCCTTCCCTGTTGGTGGGAATGTAGAATGGTATAGCCTCTGCGGAGGACAGTACCTCAGGATGCTGAATATAGAACTGCCGTATGATCCATAAATCCCATTACTAAGAATACATTCAGAAGAATTGGACAGCAAGGACACCAACTGACATTTGCACACCAACGTTCATAGCAGCATTATTCACAGCTGCTAAAACATGGAACCAGCCCAAGTGTCCATCAACTGATGAATGGATAAACAAAATGTGGTATAGAGATACAAGAGAAACTATTCGGCTGTAAGAAGAAATGAAATCTGGAGGCATATGACAACATGAATGAACCTACAGAATATTATGTTGAATGAAATAAGCCAGACAAAAAAGGACTAATATTGTATGGTCTTACTAATATGAACTAAATACAATGAGTAAACCCAAGGAGGTAGACTCTTAGAGGATAGGTTCCTAGAAAATAGGAGATGGGTTGAGAAGGGGGGATGATGTTTAATGAATGTAAGAGTATTAATAAAACTAGTTGTAAAAGTATGGAAATTAGAGTTGAGAGTAACACATTGTGATGACTATAACACTGCTCATTTGTAAATGTGATTGTGACTGGAAGGGGTCGTGTATGGAAATAAATGTCAGTTGAAAGGAAACTAGAGACAATGTAGGGTATGTATAACAGTGATTTTGGTGGTGAGTGAAGATTGTGGTTAATAGTATAAATATAAGAATGCTCTTACAAAGTGCTAAGAATATGGTGCTACCTGGGAAGATTACAACTAATGTAACTTATGGAAGATAGTTCACAGTAATATTGTAATGCTTTTGGAGTAATGAAAACGTTCTAAAATCAACTGAGGTGATGACAGCACAACTCTGTGATGAAATGAGAGCCCCTGAGAGTACACTTTGAATGGATTGTACAAAACAGGGACTGTATAGCACAGGGAATCCTGTAGTGCAAGATGGACTGTGTTTAACAGGACAAATAAGAGAACAATTTCTCCTGAATGATAAGAAATGTATAATGCTAATATTAGGTGTTAATTGGGTGGGTTGGGGGAAAAATACACCAAGTGTAAAATATGGGCTATAGTTAGTAGTTTGGACGATGCTCACTCATCATTTGTAACAATATTTCACAACAATGCAAGATAGTGGTGGTGGGGAGATGTATGGGAGCCTTATATGATGATATGCATGTTTGTTTTGTAAGTTCACAACTTTTACTATACACTTATTGTTTATATATGTTCATGTATGAATGATATAATTCAATAAAATTTTATTTAAAAAAATCAACTGGCCATAGATGGGAGAGTTAGCCCATACATTAAAAAAATATATATTTTGGGAAGCGGATTTGGCACAGTGGTTAGGGCATCCGTCTACCACATGGGAGGTCTGCGGTTCAAACCCCGGGCCTCCTTGACCCGTGTGGAGCTGGCCCATGCGCAGTGCTGATGCGCGCAAGGAGTGCTGTGCCACCCAGGGGTGTCCCCGTGCAGGGGAGCCCCACGCACAAGGAACGCGCCCCATAAGGAGAGCTGCCCAGCGTGAAAGGAAGTGCAGCCTGCCCAGGAGTGGCGCTGCACACACGGAGAGCTGACACAACAAGATGACGCAACAAAAAGAAATACAGATTCCTGTGCCGCTGACAACAACAGAAGCGGACAAAGAACATGCAGCAAATAGACACAGAGAACAGACAACTGGGACGGGGGGAAAGGGGAGAGAAGGAAATAAAATAGATCTTAAAAAAAAAAATATATATATATATATATATATATATATATATTTTATTTATCCCCCCCCTCACAACCCCGTTGTTTGCACTCACTGTCTGCATTCTGTGTCTGTTTGTTGTGTGCTCTCTGTGTCTGCTTGTCTTCTTTTAGGAGGCACCAAGAACAGAGCCCCAGACCTCCCATGTGGGAGGGAGGCACCCAAGTGCTTGAGCCATATCTACATCCTGCTTGTTGTGTCTCTTGTTGTGTCTCCTCATTACGTCTCCTTGATGCTTCAGCTTGCTGTACCAGCCCATTGCATTAACTTGCTGTCTTGCTCATCTTCTTCAGAAGGCACTAGGAACCGAATCTAGGACCTCCCATGTGGAAGGCGGGCGCCCAACTGCTTGAGGTGCATCCACTCCTCCCATACATTTTTTTTGTAATTGATTTATTTTTTATTTTTAAAGACAGTTTAGATTACACAAATGTTACATAAAAAACATAAGGGACTACCATATGTCCTACTCCCTCCCCTTCCCACACATTCCCACATTAACAACATCCTTCATAAGTTGGTACATTTGTTACAATTGATGAACCCATGCTGAAGCATTGTACTAACCAAGGACTATAGTTTGTATTATAGTTTATACTCTGTCCTACACAATTTTATAAGTTATGACCAAATATACAATGACCTGTATCCATCACTGCAATGTCATGCAGACAAATCCAATGCCCCAAAAGTGCCCCCATATTACACCAATTCTTCCTTCTCATATCCCTCAGAACCTGTGGTGTCCACTGCCTTTACATTAATGATAAGAGTTCTTCCATTGCCAGTATAATAATAAGTCTATAGTAGAATAATAAGTTTACTTTAGTCCATTGTTCTTTCCCCAATCTTGAGGATTTTGGGAAAGTGATGCCCACTCTGCTTCTAATTGAGAGGGGCTTAGACCCTGTGGGGCAGATGGATGGAACTATCTTACTTGCAGTTGCAGACACTCTGTTCCTTGGGATGGTCATTGTCCATCATCATCTCCTTGTTAGTTGTCCTGGGTGAGTCTATTGAACTGGAGAGTAGGTGTTGCAACCCTGCTGAGATTCAAGTCTCAACTGGCACATGGCAGACCAAAGACTTAAGTCTCTGGGACACATATAAGTAGCACTATAATTACTACTATACTATAAGTATAGTGCTACTTATAGGCTCAAATAAAAGGGGCAGAAGAGCCGTGTGTAGAGAACCTATAAATGAATCTAACTCTGTTACACTGGGGAGGATAAATTCCAAAGGATAGTCCACTGACAGGGTGCCAAATTCCTGGGGTGTCTTCCCTGCTTATAGTTTCTGGATGTCTTTAGAGCCTTCAGGAGCCTTGCTATTTGAGATACTGTTTACTGTGGCAGTCAATGAGATCCTATTGAGACTTGCATAAGCATAACCTCTGGAATACCTTCTGACTCACTTTGAAGTCTTTTGGCCATATAAACTCATTTGTATTTGCCATTTCCCCCTTTTGGACAAGGTCTTTTCCCCACATGCATTGCTAGTTGGTGCTTGGTAGTAATCCTTTGGTGCCAGGGAGGCTCATCCCTGGGAGTCATGTCCTATGCTGGGGCCATGGTAATGCACTTATATGCTGAATTTGGCTTAGAGAGGCCACATTTGAAAAACAAGGAGGCTTTCAGAAGATAACACTTAGACAGTATATAATACTAGGCTAAGTTTCAATTTCACAAAAAAAGGTTCAGAAGTACAATCATCAGTGTCAAGGGACTGGCATAATGTTCTGTCTTCCTTCACTAGACATTGCCTTTGCACTCAGAGGATTCTTGCTGTCCTATTAGAGAACGTAGCAGAACTCCCCAGGATGGAAATTCAGTATGCTTTTGGTTATTGTGTGGATCTCTGCTCACCGAGACAATATCCTATGAACTCTGGACCATATTCATATTCCTTAGAGGCATGTGTCAGGTGAAACCCTTCCCATGCAGCCCCACATCACTGACACCCTGCACCAGTGATCCTCCCCCACCACTGCTGTGACCCTTCTGTGAGCCAAAACCTCTTCAAAAATGAAGCCAACAAAATAACCGAATAAAATTCATAAGAAAATGCAATAATTTAAAAAAACCCAATAAAATAAAAAAATTAAAACAATTTGAAGTAATACAAAAGTAAAAAAATTCAGACATTGTGTCTTTCATCACTGTAAGATCTGTTGTCTTGTACGTACAGTGACATTTTCTCCCATATAGTCCCTCAGTGTCTTATTTTTTCCATTTTATCTTCAAGGGAGCTTTAGGATACAGAAAAGTCATGTAGAGAATGCAGGTGATTCTCATATACCCAACGCCCTCCCCATTTTCTCCTCTCCCTTCCCCATACATTAAAAAAGATTTTATTATTTATTTACCCCCCCCCCTTGCAGCTTCCTTGCTGTCTATTCTCTGTGTCCATTCACTGCCTGTTCTCCTGTGTCTGCTTGTCTCCCTTTGTTGCGTCATCTTGCTGTGCCAGCTCTCCACGGGTATGGGCCATCAGCTCTCCGTGGGCACGGGCCAGCTTGCCTTCACAAGGAGGCCCCAGGACACGAACCCAGGGCCTCCCATATGGTAGATGGGAGCCCAATCGATTGAGCCACGGCTGCTTTCCTTCCCATACATTTCTGAAGGATAATCCCAAGTTTTCAGTCGGAGTGGAAAAAATAGAAGTGGATGCTTCCATTATTTTTAAAATTAATTTTTCTTTTTTTTTTACACATACCCCCCCTTATGTACTTGGTAACTTTTAAGCCATGTGTGATTTCGGAGGCCACATCATAAAAGCCATATGGCTCTCTTCTTTCTCTTGGCTCACCCTTCTTGGAAAGGTGGCAGCCATGTTGTAAGGACACCCAAGCAGCCCGGTGGGGAGGCCGCGTGGTTGTCTCCCACCAACAGCCCCCACCAACTTGCCATCTTGGCAGTGGGTCCTGCAGCCCCAGTCCAGCCTTCAGATGACGCATCCCCAGCCAAAATCTTCCCTGCAGCCTCAAGAGAGACCGCTAAGTCAGAATTACCCAGCTAAGTCTACCCCACAGAAACCGTGAGAGGAAATAAATATTGATTTCGGCCCGTACGTTTTGGAGTAATAGGTTTCACAGCAATTGAAAACTAATGCACTAACTCAGGGGGAGGCAATTGTTTTTTTTTTCTGTAAAGGACCAGATAACAAATAATTAGGTTTTGCAGTCTACACATCAGTTGCATAATCTTTTTTCCCCCAACCCTTTAAAAATGTAAAAAAAATTCTGAGCTCGAGGGCTGTACAAAAACAGGCCATGAGCTTCCATTCTTTTTCCTTCCTTCTTTCCCTCCTCCCTCCCTTCCTTCTCTTTCACCCTGTTTCCCTCTTTTATTTATTCAGCAGAATGAGCTGCTGCGATTATGTCCCTAAGACAAACAGCCTTCCGGCTCTCCTGGGGCTCCCAGCCCAGTCAGGAAACAGAAAGCCAAGATGTAAATAAAGACTCTAGTATGTAATTATGCACTGTGACATTTGCTTGGAAGGAAACAGCACGCTGCTGGGAGAGAGATCTTCAGGGGAAGGGGATGCTTCTCAGAACGGAGACTTGCAGGATGGGGAGGAAGCAGCTGTGGGGAAAGTGTTCTGGGCAGAAGGAAGAACTGGTGCAAAGGCCCAGAGGCAGAAAGGAACTTGGGTTTCTCAGGGTCATGGGGGAGGCAAGAGGGAGAGTGGGGGGACCCCTGGAAAGCTGTGGCATCAGAGCCAAGGGAGCTTGGGAGGGATATCGACACCAGTTTGTCTTCTCTGGCTGCCGTGTGGATTCCAGCAGCCCCACTCACTCCCACGGCTTCTTGCTTGAATCTATCGTTGGGCTAGTGTGCAGAAACCGGAGCACAGAGAGGTGAGCGCCAGGCTGAGGTGACACAGCCAGCAAGAGGCGGAGGTAGGGTTTGAACCTGTGCAGCACCTGCTGGGTTGTCCTGGGACCCCAGAGCCCCAGCCTCCTCTCCAGGCTCCCTGCCATCGACTCAGTTTCCACTTTCAGCCGGTGGCACCTTTCCACCTCTGGGCCTGTCCCTCTCTCTGTTTTTCATTTTAAAAAAATTATTGGGAAGTGGACTTGGTCCAGTGGTTAGGGCATCCGCCTACCACATGGGAGGTCCAGGGTTCAAACCCCGGGCCTCCTTGACCCGTGTGGAGCTGGCCCATGCGCGGTGCTGATGCGTGCAAGGAGTGCCGTGCCATGCAGGGGTGTCCCCCGCGTAGGGGAGTCCCACGTGCAAGGAGTGTGCCCTGTAAGGAGAGCCGCCCAGTGCGAAAGAAAGTGCAGCCTGCCCAGGAATGGCACGGCCCACATGGAGAGCTGATGCAACAAGATGATGCAACAAAAAGAAACACAGATTCCCACGCCGCTGACAGCAACAGAAGCGGACAAAGAAGAACACGCAGCAAATAGACACAGAGAACAGACAACTGGGGTGGAGGGGGAGGGGAGAGAAATTTAAAAAAAATCATGCAAAAAAACCCCCAAAAAACAAATTATTGAAGTCTGTCATTCCTATATGAGCATACATAAATAATAAGTGTATAGTAAGTGAACTTACAGAACAAAAGTGCATAAGATCCCAAAGGGCTCCCCTCTATCACCCGACTACAAGCTTTGCTGTGAACCATTTGTAACAAATTAGAAAAGCGCATCCTCATACTCTTAACTATAGCCCGTATCTTACATTTGCTGTATTTCCCCCCCCAGCCCACTCCATTATTATTATTTTTGTTAATAAACCACATAATTTCTCCAAAGTGTGGAATCCATGGCGTTTGGTATAATCACCGAGTCGCGCATTCATCACTTCAATCTGCCCGTCTCTCTCTTGCTCAAACACCTTCCGTGGCTCCCAGCTGTCCCTGACAATGGACAAGCCCTTCCACCCAGCATCCAAAGCCCTTTCTGAAGCCCGGGGCCTCCCTGGCCTCGTCTCTGGTTTCCTTTCCCTCCCCCAGTTCTTCCCTTGCACCCATGCCCCCCAGCTGCAGCTCCCTCCAGCACCCCTTGGGGTCTGTTTCCCCGGCTGGGCTGCTTGCCTGCCTTGGTTTGGCAGGTGCCACATTCCCGCCCCAGCCCACGGGGAGGAAACTCATTCACCGTTCCCTGCCCCTCCCTGTGGCTCCCCGGCCACCTGCGCGTCTCCCATCAAGTCTTCCATCCCTAGGAGCCAGAAGCAGCAGGGTACCACATCCACCCACCAAATCGGGCAGGCAGCAATCCCTGCCTGGGAACTAGCGGAGTGCCAGTTTGTAGCGGTACAAACTGGGAATTCAGCAGCGAAAAAGCTGGACATGGTTGCCCCTGTGCTCAGGGTGCTGCTATTCTGGGGTGGCAGAAGCACGCGTTTAATCATCAAATCAATAAATGGAGTATATGATGTACTGAGACGTGCTGGTAAGAAACTAAGCCAGGGAAGCGGAGGTGGCTCAAGGGATAGGGCTTCCGCCTACCCATATGGGAGGACCCGGGTTTGATCCCTGGGGCCTCCAGGTGAAAAAGAAGAAGAGAAAGCGTGTCCGCGCGGTGAGCCAGTGCCCCGTGCAAGTGAGTCACTCAGCAAGATGATGACACAACAAGAGAGAGGACAAGGGGAGAGTCAAGATGAAGCACAGCAGAAACTAGGAACTGAGGTGGTACAATTGATAGGGAACCTCTCTCCACATCAGAGGTCTCCAAGGATCAAATCCTGGTGAATCCTGGGAGGTAGATTTGGCTCAACTGATAGAGTGTCTGCCTACCACATGGGAGGTCCGCGGTTCAAACCCCAGGCCTCCTGACCCGTGTGGAGCTGGCCCATGTGCAGTGCTGATGCGCGCAAGGAGTGCCCTGCCATGCAGGAGTGTCCCCCACGTAAGGGAGTCCCACGTGCAAGGAGTGAGCCCCGTAAGGAGAGCCACCCCACGTGAAAAAAGTGCAGCCTGCCCAGGAGTGGCACTACATACACGGAGAGCTGACGCAGCAAGATGATGCAACAAAAAGAGACACAGATTCCTGGTGCCACTGACAAGAATGTAAGTGGACGCAGAACACACAGGGAATGAACACAGAGAACAGACAACTGGGGTGGGGGGGGGAAGGGGAGAGAAAAAAAAATCCTGGTGATTCCTAGAGGAGAGAAAATGAGAAGACAACACAGACAGCAAAAACAGCAGGGCGGGAGGAGGGGAAGGGGGAAAACAAGTAAACAAATCTTAAAACGAAAAAAAAAGAAACTAGGTCAAGGTCAGGGAGGGGTGGAAGAGGTCTCTTTTAGATATGTTAATAAAGAAGGGGTCTCTGAAGAGGTGACACTGATACAGAGCCCAAATCAGGGAAGGGTTCGAATCGTGCCAAATTCTGGGTGCAGCTGTACCTAGTTGATAGAAGGGATGTGAGTGCAAAGGCCCTGAGGTAGCAACAGACTTGGGACCTGGAGGAGGCCACTGTGGGTGGAGCAGAGGGAGGCAGATCCAGGGCAGGGCATGTGGAGGAGCTGGTGAACGCTGGAGTAGGAACCAACGTCTAGAGTTTGGAGGCGATATTCCATGTTCTTTATTTGGGGTCGTGCCCACTGGCCCCGGGCTCGAAGGCAGCAGAGGCTTCAGGATTTCAGGTCTTGCAGCCATGGGTGGTCAAATATTCTGAAAATTCCTCCAGCTGATCCAGCAGATCCTTCCTGCCTGTGTCCCCTTTCGCTGGCCAGTGCATGAGAAATGTCTCCTTGCCCAGGCTGTAGATGTAACTGCAGACAAAAGACAGTGGGGGCGGTGGACTTGGCCCAGTGGTTAGGGCATCCGTCTACCACATGGGAGGTCCACGGTTCAAACCCCGGGCCTCCTTGACCCGTGTGGAGCTGGCCCATGCGCAGTGCTGATGTGCGCAAGGAGTGCCCTGCCACGCAGGGGTGTCCCCCGCGTAGGGGAGCCCCATGCGCAAGGAGTGTGCCCCGTAAGGAGAGCCGCCCAGTGCAAAAGAAAGTGCAGCCCACCCAGGAATGGCGCTGCCCACACGGAGAGCTGACACAGCAAGAAGATGCAACAAAAAGAAACACAGATTCCCGTGCCGCTGACAACAACAGAAGCGGACAAAGAAGACGCAGCAAATAGACACAGAGAGCAGACAACCGGGGTGGAGGGGGAGGGGAGAGAAATAAATAAAAAATAATCTTTAAAAAAAAAAGACAGTGGGGAGGGCTTGGGCACCTGCTGTGCCCCTCCACCTTGCCTGGCAGCCTCCCAGAGACCCAGGATTAGGGGGAAAAAAAAAAAAAAGATCCTTCTTCTGACTCTTTACCACCCTCTGCTGGAAAACCGAGGGAGTGAATACCCGCAGCAACCTGCCTGGAGTTGTGCAGTGCACAGCCTGCCCCTCCGTTCAGGGCGGCCCTGACCCGCTGGTGCTCCAGCAGAACCGGTGAGACCCAGGGCTGAGCGTAGGGCCCCCTCCCCTCTCCCCCACGCACTCAGATCTGACTCTCCACAGGTCTGTCGTCTGCCCCATGATGAGGTAGGCCTCCTGTTCTTGCAGGGCCAGGGAGTCGTGGCAGGTGGCATGGGAGACGAATTTCTTCGAGGTCAGGGGCGTGGCGGGGTCCGTGCCTGGGCGAGAGCTGGCGCGTGAGCCTCCCGCCCTTGCAGGACGCCCCCGGCCCCCCCCTCCCCGGGACGGCTCTGCCACGGGGGACCTACCACTCTTGATGACGGCTTGCAGCTGCATGTTGTAGTAGACGTAGGGGGTTGGTGGCAGAGGCCTCCACAGTCTCCAGTTTGACCTTGTACACTACGGGGGGGGCGAGGCAGAGGGCAGGAGGGGCGCCGTGGGGGCGTCGGGCCTGTGGGTGGGCCTCCCCGGCCCCCTGCACCCCCCCCCACTCACCGAAGTCCACGCCCGGCTCACAGGCCGTCGCCTGGAGCTCCTCCGGCCTCACCCGGCCGCCGGCCTGCCTTGGGGACGGGCACTGTTCTGGGGGGGGTGGGGGGGGGAGGGTGTTAGTGAGGCCGGGACCCCTTTCCTGGCTCCAGGCCCGCGAGTCTCGGCTCTCTGGGTCAGCCTGGCTGATCTGGAGAGGCCCCTTCTCCCCGGGAGGTTGTAATTTTCCTTCTCTGCTTCCCGGGCTCAGTCTCTTTGGGTCTCCACCCTCGGCTACGACTCCTCCCAAGCTCTCCGGAGGTCCTTGAGTGTCCGTTCAGTCGGTCTGTCTCTCTGTCTGAACTCCCCAGACCCGGGTGGCCCCCGAGCCTCACCCTCGGCACATCTGCAGACTTCTTTGTGGCAAATCTTGCGCAGGGAAGACTCCTCCTTGGGCAGGTTGTAGAAGGCGCTGCACCTCCGGGCTGTGGTGGGGCGTGGCCAGGGCTTGGCTGCAGCCCCGCCCCTTCCCCAGAAGGCCCCGCCCAGGAACCTCCGCCTATGGCCTGGCCCCGCCCATTCCCCAGAAGGCCCCGCCCATGCCCCGCCCCACCCATGGCCTGGCCCCACCAGCCCCTCCTTCTGACCACGCCCTTTCCCCAGAAGGCCCCGCCCAGGAACCGCCCGCCCACGGTCCAGCCACGCCCCTTCCCCAGAATGCCCCGCCCATGCCCCGCCCCACCCATGGCCTGGCCCCACCAGCCCCTCCTTCTGACCACGCCCTTTCCCCAGAAGGCCCCGCCCAGACTCCTGGCCCCTCCCCACCCATGGCCTGGCCCCGCCATCCCTTCCCATTGGCCCTGCCCCTTAAGGCCACGCCCCCTCCCCTCCAGGCCCCTCCTGGCCCTCTCCTGGCTCCTCCCCACCCATGGCCTGGCCCCCCCAGCCCCACCTTCTGACTACGCCCCTTCAGACCACGCCCCTTCACCAGAAAGACCCCACCCATTCCCCAGAAGGCCATGCACATGCCCCTCCTCACCCATGGTCTGGCCCCATCAGCCCCTCCCATTGGCCAAGCCCCTCATGCCACACCCCTCCCCCAGACCCCTCCTGGCCCCTCCTCACC
>NW_026688537.1:0-39708 GCF_030445035.2 Dasypus novemcinctus
TCTGCACACACGGAGAGCTGACACAAGATGATGCAACAAAAAGAAACACAGATTCCCGTGCTGCTGACAACAACAGAAGCGGACAAAGGAGACACAGCAAATAGACACAGAGAACAGACAACCAGGGTGGGGGAAGGGGAGAGAAATAAATAAATAAATTAATTAATTAATTAATTAAAAAAAGAGAGGGACGTCCCATGACCAGCTCCAGGAATCAAACACTGTCATTTCTGACTTGCCAGAGTACCCTCCAAGGTGGAAGGAGATGCCTCAGGGGAACCAGGGCCCAGAACCAGGGGTTGCTGGGGACCATCCTGGGCGGCCCCCAAGGGTTGGCACCTGAGCTTACTCGGCTGCACAAAGGAGCTCGTGGTCTCTGCTGTGCCTCTTTCAGGGGTAGCAGTTTGATATTGTTTATGAATTCCAAGAATAGATACTGGATTGTGTTTGTAAACGGGTCTCTTCTTCCGGGTGCATTAGATTGTATTAGACTCAGAGGTTTCACTTCTACTTTACTAAATCAAGATCAGGGCTTTTATTTGACCATGTCGTTAGGGCAACTCGGTTTGAGTCCCTGCCCACAGCTAGCCGTCCCCTGTGGGCTATATAAATGGATGCTCAATCAAGGACACACGAAAATAGATACACAGAGAAGATAAACAGAGGATCCCGAGGCCCGGGAAGAGAGATGAGCCTGATAGTCTACAGCTGACCTTGTAGAGAGACCAGAGCAGCTGAGGCCAGAAAGAAATGAGCCCTGGGAAGAGAGACGAGCCTTATGCCAGCCAACCGCTGAGATCAGAAGAAGCCAGGACCATGGAGCCTTAACAAAGATGGAAGGCTGGACCCTGGCAGATACAAATGACTTTGAATGAGAAGGTACCTCTTATCGTACCTTGATTTGGACTCTTTAGGGCCTTGTGACTGTAAATTTCTACCCCGAGTAAATACCCTTTATAAAAGCCAACAGATTTCTGGTGCTTTGTATCAGCACCCTTTTGCTGTTGAATATAATGGGGATGTGAAGAAGATAAATGGGAAGATAGACAGGATGGGTTTTGAGCAAACAGTGTCATTTCCATGAGCTGGCAGTGCTGGGTGCCCTCACATTCTCCTGCCAGCTTACCCAGCTGTTAGGTGCCAAAACAAAGCTGAGCTTCCTTTCCTGCCTGTCCCCTGTGGCTGATAGATCTGCCTAGAGCCTCCCTTGTGAAAATACCTCCCAGCACAACGGGGGTTGGAAGACAGAAGCAGGGGCCTGGGGGAGGGGAGCAGGAAAAATAGCCCCTCAGTGGTGCCTGGGTATGGGTCACCTTACCATGGTGTAAGGGAAGGAGGGGCCATGGGAACCATCCTGTCCTCCAGAACCATTTATTTCCCATTCTTTGTCTTTGTAGATGAAGAGACAGAAGGTCAGAAAGGAGATTTGCACACAGTTGGACATCAGCCAAGTCTCAACTCTGCCAACACTCATTCTCACACACTTTGCACCTCCCCATGTGTCTGTCTGAAGGGAAGTCTACCCCTCTCACCTTCCAGTTTTTCCTCTGTGGGGGACCTCATCTCCTGGCTGCTGGGATTTGCTAACTTCAATTTTCCCCTTTCTATATTTAAAGATCTCCTGATCTGTCTGGCCATGAGCCTACAGAATAGATTCTGCCAAAGGTTTTGGTAGTTTTGAGATGAACATGCCCCAGAAAATCCCAGAAAATCATGTTCTTAAAGCGAATCCACTTTTGTGGGTATGAACCTCTTTGTAAGTTGGGTCGTTGGATGAGGCCACTTCAGTTAAGGCGTCACCCAGGTGGGTCTTAGCCCTCTACTGGAGTCCTTTATAAGAGAAGGAAATTGAGACAAAGAGGGAGAAAGCCATGGAAGCAAGACTCTGAGAGCAGCGAAACCTGGAAGAGAAGGGAGGGAGAGTAGCAGACACCGCCATGTGCCTGCCACGTGACAGAGGAGTCCAGGATCCCCTGCAGCTGGTGTTTGGGGAGAAAGTATCACTTAATGATGCTTTGACTTGGATATTTCTCGCAGTCTTTAAACTATAAGCTAATACATTCCCATTGTTAAGCCAACCCATTTCATAGTATCTGTTTTAGCAGCTGTTTTAGTCTGCTAACACAGGATGTTCTGGGGTCCATCCAACTTCAAACCATCCCAGCAGCCTAGGAAACAAAAATAGGCACATAAGACCGAAAAACCGAGCAGACCACTCCATAAAGCAAAATAGTAACAGTTTTTTAGGGAACTTACAGACCGAGAAGCTGGCCCTGGGCGGCTGCAGGTGGTTCAGAGGAGCCCATCGGGTTAGAGGGGGCTAGGTAGGGTAAGATCAAGGAGGGCACAGAGCCAAGTCGGGATTCGCAAGATCGTAAACATGTCTCTGAAGCTTCTGATATGCAGCAGGAGCGGTTCCAGTACCGAGAGCTATCGGGCTTAGGAATGTGCATGTGTGCTCTAAGATGCACTTACAGTGTGTGGGGAGCTTATCTAGGAATCTGTGGCTTCTCTGATTCACAACCCACTCCTCAAAAGCCCCTCTTACATCCTGCACAGCCCTCTTCTGTGAATACCCCCAGCGGTATTTGAGGGGCTCATGCAGACAGAGCCCACAGCAATACTAGAAGGCGCATGTAATAATGCTAAGCTCATGCAAGAGCAGCTCCCCCAGCCCCACCTGCTGCGCTGGCAGGCCGCCCTGGCCGAGGGGGTCCCTCCCTGGGGGAGGTCCCACGCCCAGCATTCCCCTGCCGCTGAGCTGCAGCCCCTTCAGCTGCCGTTTCAGAGCTCATTTCCTTCTGCTGTAAAGATTAGGAACCTCAGCCGCAGGCGAGCGCACACGACATTTGGGAGGAACCACCATGGGAGGTCCTGACCGTTCGGTAAGAGGCAAGTTCCCGGCCCGTCTGCTGACAGGGAGTTCCCCACGTTGGCTTCCTCCCAGAGGCTGCCCCTAACCGTAGCCCCCATGCCGTCGGCAGGCTGTTTCGTCCACTGTAAGCTACTCGGCCGTTACTGGAAACTGGAACCCAACCTAAACACTTTTTGTTTAAAATTTAAGTAAAGCTGCCTAGACCTCGTCCCCCTTCAAGGAGGAAGAAGCCCCCTTTGGAGTGGTGTCCTGGGGGCTACAGCTCCTGAGGGTCTCTTCTGTCTTCCGGTTTCTGCTTCCATCGAAGCTTCAGCCTCGGCTCTGCCTTCAGTCTCCAGAACTGACTGTCCTGTTTTTGCACCACATCGCCCTGATGCCTTTTCCCCACTCCTGTCCCAGGACAGGGATGTGGGATCAGCAGACTTTCCACCTCTGTCCCAAGATGGGAATGTGGGATCAGCAAACTTTCCACCCATGTCCCAGGATGGGCATGTGGGATCAGCAGACTTTCCACTCCTGTCCCAGGACGGCGATGTGGGATCAGCAGATTCCTGCAGAGTCGGGTCTGTGGAGACAGCAGAGCCCTGCGCAGTCCAGGCGAACACCGGACTGTCAAGTGAATGCCAGCCTTTGTCTAAAGTGAATGGCAGCCATTGTCTAAAGCCCCATGGCCCAGCCTTGCTCCGACTGCAGCCCCTCCCTCTTCCTCCTAGCCTGCTTCCCTCCCAGCCACCTACCGTCACCCTCATTGCCCAGGGGTCTCGTCTCTGTGACTGAGACTAAGTCTGGTCTGGAAAGGCCAGTGTGTTTTCCTCCCCCTCCCCCCGCGAGAGTCAGCAGAGCCTGCCTCTGGGAGGCTTGGCTCCTCCAGGTGCGGCGGTCAGAGCGCACCTGCCTTAGCTCACTTAATTCCCCAGGTGTGTGAGGCGGTGAAATGTAAGCAAAGAGCAGGGGCTGAATTTAGACCCCTCCCACCCAGTGTTCAGAGGCAGAGCTCAGACTCCCTGCCTGCCAGGGGAGAGCGTGGCCCCCCGCCTATCCCCCCTCTTCCCTCTAAGTCAGCAGTTTCCTAGTGGGATCACTGCACGGGCACCCAGAGAAAGGCAGCTTGCAGCCCCTTCCTCCTGCCCGGTGGAAGTTACCAAGGAGCTAATTGCCGCGAAGCTCTCAAGGCTCATGAACTCCTCAAGGGTATTTGCCAGGGGGAAGCTTCCCGCCCAGGAATTTCGAGGACTCAGTCAGAGCAGAGCCAGGTCAAGCCTTCCTTCCCTTCCCTGAGATTTTTCGATTTTCTCTTTTCGAGGTGCTTTCAATTTTTTCTTTGGAGATTGGGAGTCACCGCTGAAAATGTCTTCCTTCCATTTCGCATTTTAACAATGAACAACTCCTTAGCAGAGAGGAAAGCATCCGTGGTGGAGGAAATGAAGGAAGCGTGGGGACTTCTGGTGGCTTCTCCCCCAGCTGCCCCCAGCGCTGGGTGGGGAGGGCAGGCTGCCCGCTGTGCCCGCGCCCGGCCGGTCTTGGCTGCAGGCAGCGTGAGTGCAGCCCATTGCCCGGAGCGCGCCTGGCGAGCACCTTCTAAGCCCCTGCTAGCTGCAGGGCAAGTGGAAACCCCGGGAAGGACAGGCGAGCTGAGCTGCCGTGGGGGCCGAGCAGGGCCAGGAAATGCACGTCCTGGTCGCGCCTGTTTCCGAAGACCTTAGCCCCTGACACGGATCTTCAGGCGCTTGTCCTGGCCACCCCCTCCCCGTAAGAGCGTCCCCCATGGCTGCTCCCGCTTCCCCGTGTGCCGAGAGGTCCTGCCAAGCACGCGCACCTCCCAGATGTGCACAGAACCCATCCCCGTGTCTGCAGAACAGTGCTCCCGGCCGCAGGGATTTCTTGCTTGTGTTTCATTTCATTTCCAGCGGATGCAAAGACACACTTCAAATGCGTGGTGACTGCTCCATCCTCCACCGCTGAGCCTGGCGACCCCCTGCAGCCCAGCTCTGCTCCCAGGAGGGCCCTGGGGGTCCAGAAGCCCAGGCCTCCCCCACGGGCCCCGGGCCCGCTCCTGGGGGGGTGGGGTTTGCTTGAACTCACTCTCTTGCCTCCCGGGCAATCGCTGAAGAGCCAATTTGCCAGATGACCAATTCCCAGAATTTGTTTCCTCGAACTAATTCGTTTTAGCTGAAGAGTTTTCAATTTGTTTTCATATCAGCACACACGGGCAGTTCATTAGTCTCTGCCTCAGCACCCTGGAGATGGAGGGCAGAGTGAGGGGCGTTGAGAAGGCATGAGCAGAATGTATTTAAGCATGCAACCTTGACCGGGAAGAATTCTTGTCGGCTCGTGGTTTATTAAAATCATCTTCATAAAACAAATATTTGTGCTGAGGATAAAGTCAAGATTATATTCAGTGATGCGTTTTCCATGGCTCTGTTTTTCATTCTTCCACCATTTCAGCCTGAATGTGTGCAAGAGGCTGCTTTCCTTTCGCAGACTCTCCTTTTTGGGGAGCAGCGATAAACAAATCACATTTTCCAGCCTCCTTGAGGGTCGGCAGAACTGCAAAGCTGTAAGCAGATGCCTTTGAGTGGCACTTCATAAGAAAGCCCCAGAAGGGACTTGGCTCAACTGGGGGGCATGCTCTTTGCCTTTCTGCTTTCCTTCTTCTTCCCTTCTGGACCATGGTGACAGTGGCTGGTGCTGTAGCAGCCACGTTGGGACTGTGAGGTGACCTTGTGGCTGAATGCCATGCTCTTAGTGATGCAGAAACCTAACAGGCCTTGGAATTCTAACAAAGATGACTTACTAGACGTGGACTGTCTATGTCCAGACTTTTTTTAATATATAAGAAGAAATAAGTCTCTAACACATTTAAATTACTCCTATTTTGATTTTTTTGTATCTAGCAGCTAAAAATAATATCTAATACACAATTTCGTGTTTTTTCCCCCAAACCTGTAAAGTGCGCTTGTCTTTGAAAAGTCTCTTCCATGCTCTCTATTCTCTCCTTTTTATGAAATAGATGTTAGAGCTTCTCATTTTAGCCTCCTTATCTCAACTTTTCTTTCATATTTTCCAAACTATATCTCTCTGTGCTATAGACCTAGTTTCCACTTCATTAATTCATTTCCAAAGTAAGAATCTGGCCGAGTGTCTAAACCTTATATTAACATTTTTTATTTCAAGGAGTCATGATGAATACATCTAAAAATTTTTTTGGCGTGTTTTCAATTCTGCTTCTGTTTTTTTTAAAAAAAAACGAGATCCTGTTTTATGGTTGATGGATGCTATTCTTTATATGTGGTCTATTAATAAAAGAAACCCATGTTAAAAATAAAGACACGGGTAGATTAAAAGTAAAAGGCTGAAAAAAGATACAGCATGCAGACAGGAATTTTTTTTTAAAAGCTGAGGGTCAGTGTCAAGGTCAGCCCGAGCGGGTCTCAGTACAGGCCCTGCCGTCAGGAATTAGGAGGGGCTGTTGTAGAGGTGAGGGGTCGAGCCCTGCGGAAGCCCTCACCATCCTAGGGCTGTGTACCTACCAACAGCTCTTCACACGCAGGAAGGAAAACGGCAGGAACTGGAAGAGGGGACGGCCACAGCCACCACTGGAGCTGCGGGCTCGGCGCCGAGGCCGGGTGCTGGCTGGGGGATGGCGCCCGCCCCTGGCTGGGGGCCCCAGGCCGTGACCAGAGCCCCGCTGGGCGGGGTTCGCGTGGCTGCGGCTTCCCCTGGGCACTGGGACGTCAACGCCAGTGGCAGCCACTTGTCCTGGGGGTGGGGGAGCCTGGGCGCTCGGCCTGTGTCCCACCCGCCGCCGGCTTTCGCCTCCTGGCCTGTCAGCTCCACGCAGGGCCTCGTCTGCGCCCGCCGGGCTCCTTCCTCGCCCTGTGGGCAGCCTGATCGCCTCCACAGAGGCTGCTGTGGACGGCACGTCGCGCCCCCACGCCCCTGCCCCAGCCTTCCCTTTCCTTGGCAGCAATGGATCCCTGCCCTGGACTGGGGAGAGTTCCCTAGCCCTCCCTGGAGGCAGGTGCGGTCAGTGGGGCAGGTGAGTCAGTCAGTGGGGCAGGTGCAGTCAGTGGGGCAGGTGCAGTCAGTGGGGGCAGGTGAGTCAGTGGAGGCAGGTGCAGTCAGTGGGGCAGGTGCAGTCAGTGGGGCAGGTGCAGTCAGTGGGGGCAGGTGAGTCAGTGGGGGCAGGTGCAGTGGGGGCAGGTGAGTCAGTGGGGGCAGGTGCAGTCAGTGGGGCAGGTGCAGTCAGTGGGGGCAGGTGAGTCAGTCATGGGGCAGGTGCAGTCAGTGGGGCAGGTGCAGTCAGTGGGGGCAGGTGAGTCAGTGGAGGCAGGTGCAGTCAGTGGGGCAGGTGCAGTCAGTGGGGCAGGTGCAGTCAGTGGGGCAGGTGCAGTCAGTCAGTGGGGCAGGTGCAGTCAGTGGGGGCAGGTGCAGTCAGTGGAGGCAGGTGCAGTCAGTGGGGCAGGTGCAGTCAGTGGGGGCAGGTGCAGTCAGTCAGTGGGGCAGGTGAAGTCAGTGGGGGCAGGTGCAGTCAGTGGGGGCAGGTGAGTCAGTGGGGGCAGGTGCAGTGGGGGCAGGTGAGTCAGTGGGGCAGGTGCAGTCAGTGGGGGCAGGTGAGTCAGTGGGGGCAGGTGCAGTGGGGGCAGGTGAGTCAGTGGGGGCAGGTGCAGTCAGTCAGTGGGGCAGGTGCAGTCAGTGGGGCAGGTGCAGTCAGTGGGGGCAGGTGCAGTGGGGGCAGGTGCAGTCAGTGGGGGCAGGTGCAGTCAGTGGAGGCAGGTGCAGTCAGTGGGGCAGGTGCAGTCAGTGGGGGCAGGTGCAGTCAGTCAGTGGGGCAGGTGAGTCAGTGGGGCAGGTGCAGTCAGTGGGGGCAGGTGAGTCAGTGGGGGCAGGTGCAGTGGGGGCAGGTGAGTCAGTGGGGGCAGGTGCAGTCAGTCAGTGGGGCAGGTGCAGTCAGTGGGGCAGGTGCAGTCAGTGGGGGCAGGTGCAGTGGGGGCAGGTGCAGTCAGTGGGGCAGGTGCAGTCAGTGGAGGCAGGTGCAGTCAGTCAGTGGGGCAGGTGCAGTCAGTGGGGGCAGGTGAGTCAGTGGGGGCAGGTGCAGTGGGGGCAGGTGAGTCAGTGGGGGCAGGTGCAGTCAGTCAGTGGGGCAGGTGCAGTCAGTGGGGCAGGTGCAGTCAGTGGGGGCAGGTGCAGTGGGGGCAGGTGCAGTCAGTGGGGCAGGTGCAGTCAGTGGGGCAGGTGCAGTCAGTGGAGGCAGGTGAGTCAGTGGGGGCAGGTGCAGTCAGTGGGGGCAGGTGAGTCAGTGGGGCAGGTGCAGTCAGTGGGGGCAGGTGCAGTCAGTGGAGGCAGGTGCAGTCAGTGGGGCAGGTGCAGTCAGTGGGGGCAGGTGCAGTCAGTCAGTGGGGCAGGTGCAGTCAGTGGGGCAGGTGCAGTCAGTGGAGGCAGGTGTAGTCAGTCAGTGGGGCAGGTGCAGTGGGGGCAGGTGCAGTCAGTGGGGGCAGGTGCAGTCAGTCAGTGGGGCAGGTGCAGTCAGTGGGGCAGGTGCAGTCAGTGGAGGCAGGTGCAGTCAGTCAGTGGGGCAGGTGCAGTCAGTGGGGGCAGGTGCAGTCAGTGGGGGCAGGTGAGTCAGTGGGGGCAGGTGCAGTGGGGGCAGGTGAGTCAGTGGGGCAGGTGCAGTCAGTGGGGGCAGGTGAGTCAGTGGGGGCAGGTGCAGTGGGGGCAGGTGTGTCAGTGGGGGCAGGTGCAGTCAGTCAGTGGGGCAGGTGCAGTCAGTGGAGGCAGGTGCAGTCAGTGGGGCAGGTGCAGTCAGTGGGGGCAGGTGCAGTCAGTGGGGGCAGGTGAGTCAGTGGGGCAGGTGCAGTCAGTGGGGGCAGGTGCAGTGGGGGCAGGTGAGTCAGTGGGGCAGGTGCAGTCAGTGGGGCAGGTGAGTCAGTGGAGGCAGGTGCAGTCAGTGGGGCAGGTGCAGTCAGTGGGGCAGGTGCAGTCAGTGGGGCAGGTGAGTCAGTGGAGCTCTGCTTATGCCCTGGGCCCAAGAGGTTTCCATGCGGCTCCTCCACGTGGTAAGAGGCCAGGAAAGCCTGCTGGCCTTGAACCTGCCACCAGCACCCCCTCCTGTGCGCCTCGGCGGCCAACATGCTCCCCACAGTCACAGCTTGCTCCCAGTCTCCCTGTCAACAGCCGGTGGGGCCTGTGGCAAAGAGTTCCCAAGAGGCTGCAGGCCCCACATCTGCGGGACCCCTGCTTTCCCCAGCTGCCACGCTAGCCCCCACTCGGCCTTCAGTAATCCCTTCCGCTTACCTGGCTTTCCTCACCCACCTGTGCGGTGGGCACCTCTTCCGTGCCTCGTCCAGGATGACACAGCCCCCGGGCTCCCCGCTCGGAAGCGCTGGCGCCTTTGGACCTGAGTTCCCTTTGTTCGCCTGTGACTCCTCTGTAACGCCTTGACGATTAGGGGGCTTTCTCGTGGTTAGTGTGGGACTGCTGCTCTTTGCATTTTCTGAACTGAACTGGAAGTCTCTGTAATGCATTTTATTACCGACAGAGCCTGGAGAACTCACTCTGAGAGCCCTTTCTCAGGGGGAATTCCTTCCAGAGGAGTTCCGGATAAGGGCTGTGCTAAAGCCACAGCAGGAAACGGGGCACGTGAAACTGGGTAATTGGCCTGTGAGCCTGTCCCATTGGTGTCACTTCCTGCTAACACCAAAGCCATTTCACATCCTCCTCGGCTCAAAACCCTGCAGTGCTCTCCCAGCTCAGAGTACAGGCCGTGGGCTGCCCTTGTTCTGTCCTCACCTCGCACTTGGCCCCTTCTCCCCTCGGCTCCATCCACGCGGCCTCCTGGCTGCCCCTCGCACCTGCTGGCACGCTTCCGCCTCAGGACCTTTGCACACACTCCCTGGACGGCTTTCTCCCAGATGCCCACAGGCGTTCGTCCCTCACCACCTCCAGGCACTCATTTATTTCTGCTCTATCTCAACGCTTAGCCCGCTTGACGCTGATGCGGTTTTATTTCCTCCGTTTAGCGTTTCTCTCTCTCAAATACTAGGCATTTCACTAATTTATGTCATAAGCTTCACAAGGGCAGATTTCTATTTTTTGTCCACTGCAGTGTCCCCCACACATAAAGCGATACCTGGGGTACTGCAGGCACTAAGCCATCGCCTGTAGAATGGCCGGCTCACCAGGAGCACTTGAAATGCAGATTCATGGGCCCTTCGACCTCTCGGCAGAGCATCTCCAGGTAGGGGCTGGGAAGGTGTGCGTTGAATAGAGTTAGTGAGATGCCCTGGCACTTGAGAACCACCGAGCTAGACTCCAAACCCTGCTTTGCTTAATTGTAGGAAACGGTCTCTGACTTGGGTGGTTATATGCTGTAGGAGTGAGCACGGGGGCTGTCCACAGTCAAGGGTAGGGTGGGGGGATGAGGGCTGCCGGGCTTGGCAGGCTGAGAGGTCTGTGCAGAGCTGCGGGCTGGCTGCCTTTTTTTTTTTAAAGGGTTTATTTTATTTATTCCCACCCCTCCCCCCCGCCCTCATTGCTGGTGCTCGCTGTCTGCTCTCTGTTCATCTTCTTTTTAGGAGGCACCGGGAACCGAACCCAGGACCTCCCATGTGGGAGGGAGCCACCCCTGCTCCCTGCTTGCTGTGTCTCCCATTGTGGCTCTTTGTTGTCTTTTTGGCATGTCATCTTGCTGTGTCATCTCACTGCCTTGCTCGTCTTCTTCAGGAGGCACTGGGAACTGAACCTGGGACCTCCCGTGTGGTAGGCGGGAGCCCAACTAATTGAGCTGCATTCGCTTCCCTGGTTGCCTTCAGTGAGTTCTTCCTGGGGGCATTTCTTAGTGCTCATTTCAGGCAAGATGGAGAATGGGAGACAAAGTGGCCAGAGCTTGTTACCACTTTGCTGTTCTCGGTGGGTGTGTTCTGGGGCCAAAGGTGTCAAATTGAAGAGGAGAGAAAGGTCAAAGGGACGCCCCTCTGTTGGAGACACAGAAGGTTCCAGAAAGCCAGGGCTGCCCCGAGCATTCTGATCCCTGAGCCAGGAGAGTCCTGGCACCTGGCTGGGATTGCTGCGTCACCCTGAGCACCAGGCTGGCCGAGGGGCAGGCGGCCGTGCTGCCCAGGTGAAGAGGGCACAGAACATCTCCACGGCAGGGCTCATCACCCCGAGGGGCAGGCTGAACGCGCCAGAAGTTGTCGGGGGCAGCACTCAGCAAACAGGCTCAGTGGTTGGGGGTGGGGCCCGGCCTGCCAGGGTGTCCAGGGGCAGATCATCTGCTGGTGGAAAAGGAGGAGGTGCTGGGGAGGTGGGGGACAGGGGAGGAGAGGACAGGGGAGGGGGCACAGGGGAGTGGGGAGCAGGAGTGGTGGGGGAAGGGGAGTGGGGAACAGGGGAGGTGGGGGAAGGGGAGTGGAGGATGGGAGTGGGGGAGCAGGGTAGGGGGGATGGGAGGTGGGGGACAGGGGAGATGAGGGACGGGGAGGGGGGAGCAGGGGAGGTGGGGGACAGGGGAGGTGGGGGAAAGGGAGTGGAGGACAGGAGTGGGGTACAGGGGAGTGGGGGGCAGAGGAGTGGGGGAGCAGGGTAGGGGGGATTGGAGGTGGGGGATGGGGAGGGAAAGCAGGGGAGGGGGGAGCAGGGCAGGCGGCGGACAACTAGGTGCTGGCTGCCCCCTGCGGCCTGCAGGAAGCCAAGAGCCCGCCTGGGGAGCGCTGGCCTCGCGATGGAGGTGTGGGCAGGTGCGTGCGCGGCCCAAGAGCGCTGGTGTGTCAAGGACAGGGTGTGGGAGCACGGCCGAGGCCAGCCCGCGCCTGGCGCCCAAGCAGAGACGAACTCACCAGTGTGCGGAAAGTGGGTGACGCTCCTCTTGCAGAGCAGCGAGGAGATGAGCTCCTTTATGCTCACCCCTGTGTCCACTCCGATTGCTCTAAGATGCCGGTTTTAGCCGGGAAATTCAGCCACCAAGTATCTGATGAAAACTTTAATTTGAGAAAGAGCGATGCAAGATGAGCGCAGGGCGGTGAGGCACCCACGCATCAGAAGCGACTCAGGAGGCCCTGGGACGTGGCCGGGAGCTGGGAGCACGTGGTCAGCTCACGCAGAACGGGTGGGGACGAGTGTGACTACCAGGCAGGAGGCGTCACCCACAGGACAGACAGCAGTGATGAAAACAGCCCCCACGAGAACCAGCACGCGCTAACGACGTCCGTGGTTTTTCTAGTCAATGGACAATCGTCGATCTTACAAACACTTCTGGATAAATCCCACCGACAGCGGGATTGCCAAATGGCTGAGTGCTGCATGTAAAAATTAAGCAGCTTTATTTTATCCTGCCCCAGACTATAGTGTGTCAAATCTCCTTTTCCTGTCCCTTTTGACCTCTTGGGTAGATTCCAAAGTTACCTGTTCCCTTTGATTAATTTTCATGGTTTTGCACAATTTAAAACCTCGAGACGGATTCCATGCAGAATGCTCCCTCAGCTGGCCAGACCTCCCTGAGAGGCTTGGTGGGGAAGGGGTGCTTGACGTGGCCGCTTTTACCCGCCTCCCTCTCTCCTCACTCTTTTAGGTGCTGGCTCCTCTGGGCAGGTGGGCGAGGAGAAACCATGAGTGGGGGGAGGGGAAGCCCTGCTGAGATGGGGGTCTGTGCTCCCCCACACTGAGGGACGGCCCTCTTGACCTCTTCTCTTGCACCCCAGCAGCTCACCCGCCCTCACACCAGCTTTTCTCTCTTCTCTCCCTCCAGCTCTGTGGGTGTGGAGCAGATCCACAAGTCTGCTGCTCGGCGGGTGTCCACTGGGCACAAGATGCCACCACCCCATCTCGTAGGCAGCTCCAGCCTACGCTTTCAGAGCCTCGTGATGCGAGAGAGCAGGACCTTCAACCTCAACAAGAAGCTTTTGGAGCCCACCCCCCATGTTGAGAGAGGGCAGGACCTCCAACCTCAACACCCCCCATGCTGAGAGAGGGCAGGGGCAGCCTCTTCTATGGGTCAGAGAGGTGGCAGGGGTGGGTGGTGGGTCAGTAGTGGGTCAAGACTTTTACCACCCCCAGCAGTAACAAGGCCACCCCTTTCCACCATGGGTGCCAATGGGCCCCCTGGGAAGCAATTATGGGGGTACCTGCTGTGCCCAGCCAGGGAGGACTCAGCAGAGCCAAGTGGGGAGCTGGGACTTCTGCCCCCACCCAGCAGTAATGAGGTGGTAGCCCCCTTTCCCCACCAAGTGATGTCAGAGAAAGCCACCCAAAACAGAAGGCTTAAATAAGACCCAGAGTCTCCTACCAGCACACCCAAAATGCCCAGGCTCCACTAGAAAATTGCTCATCATATCAAGGAAGAAGACCTCAAATTAAATGGGATACAATTAGTAGACACCAGCACCCAGATAGCAGAGGTGTTAGAAGTAGCTGACAAAATTGTAAAGCAGCCACCATAAAATGCTTCATTGAAGAATTACAAAGACACTTGGAATGAATGAAAAAATAGAGATTCTCAGCAAAGAAATGAAAAATATAAAAATGAATCAAATGAAAATTTTAGAACTGAAAAACACAAAACTGAAACAAAACAGGCAATGGATGGAGTCACAGAAGAGTGGAGGAGAGAGGGGGAAGAAATTGATGAAGTTGGATGCTAGAAAAATAGAAATTATGCAATCTGAAAAAGAGAGAAAATAGCCTTTGAGAAGTGAAGATCCTCTGGGAACTGTGAGAGTCTAAAAAAAGCTCTGATATTCATGACATTGAGGTCTGGAAGAGAAGAGAGAGAGCCCAGGGCTGAAAATGTACTCTGAGAAATAATGGCAGAAAATTTCTCAAATTTGGCAAAAGACAGAAACCTACAGATTCAAGAAGCTGAGTGAAATCAAAACAGTATGAACTTAAAGCAATCCACATGAAGACACATCATAGTCAAACTTCTAAAAACTAAAGATGAAAAAAATCTTGAAAGTGGCAAGAGAGATATGACATGTTACCTATGGAGAAAAATAGCTCAGTGACAGTATGGATTTCTCTTTGGAAACTACAGAAGTCAGAAGGAACAGGTACAACATTTTTCAGGCACTGAGAGAGAGAAAAAAATAAGCAAGTCGAACCAGAATCCAATGGCCAGCAAAAATAACTTTAGGAATGAAAGGAAAATAATCTCAGATGAAAGAAAACTAAGAAATTGTCACCACCAGACCTACCCCAAAAGAATATCTAAAGGAATTGATCTAAAAATAAATGAAATGGGGAAGTGGACTTGGCCCAGTGGTTAGGGCGTCCGTCTACCACATGGGAGGTCCGCGGTTCAAACCCCGGGCCTCCTTGACCCGTGTGGAGCTGGCCCGTGCGCAGTGCTGATGCGCGCAAGGAGTGCCCTGCCACGCAGGGGTGTCCCCCGCGTAGGGGAGCCCCACGCGCAAGGAGTGCGCCCCGTAAGGAGAGCCGCCCAGCGTGAAAGAAAGTGCAGCCTGCCCAGGAATGGTGCCACACACACGGAGAGCTGACACAACAAGATGACGCAACAGAAAGAAACACAGATTTCCACGCAGCTGACAACAACAGAAGCGGACAAAAGAAGACGCAGCAAATAGACACAGAGAACAGACAACCGGGGTGGGGGAAAGGGGAGATAAATAAATAAATAAATGAATCTTAAAAAGATAAAATAAAAATAAATGAAATGATAAAAGAAGAAATGGAATGCCAGGAAGGAAGAAAGAACACAGTAAACAAAATTTTGGGTAAAATAGATTTTCCTTTTCCTCTTGGGTTTTCTAAACTATTTGTGAAGGTGGAAGCAACAATTATAACACTGCCTGATAGAGATCTAAATGTATATAGAATAAATATTTAAAACAATTCTATTATAAATATGGGAGGGTAAAGAAACATAAAGGGAAGTCAAGTTTCTACATTTCCCTGAAACTGGTAGAATGACACACACTAGTAGAGCATGATAAATTATAAACATATAATGTAAAATCTGGAAAAACCACTGAAAAAAACTATAGTAAGAAGTAAACTCAAAACTACTATAGATAAATCAGAACAGAATTTAATAATGTCTAAATAATCTTTAGGAAACCAAAAAAGAAATACAGAGAAATGAAAAAAAAGAGAACAAACAGCAAACCAAAAGATAAAGTGGCAGATTTAAGCTCTGGCATATGAATAATTGCCTTAAGTGCCAATGATTTAAATAAATGATAAGACAGAGATTGGCAGAGTGAATTAAAAAACGACTCAACTATATGCTGTCTCAAGAAACTCATATGAGATATAATGATAGAGGTAGGTTGAAAGCAAAAGGTTGGAAAGAAGATATATCATGCAAGCAATAATCAAAAGAAAGCAAGAGTGGCTATATTAATATCAGACAGAGCAGCCATCCAGAGAAAAGAAATTTACCAGCAACAGGGCCATCATATAATGATAAAAGGTCAATTTACCAAGAAAATATAGCTCATGCACCAAAAAATAGAGCTACAAAATATGGGAACAAAAACTGATAGTTTTGAAAGGAGAAATATACAAAAATACAATTGTAGTTGAAGATGCCAACACCTCTCTTTCAACAACTGGTAGGACAGTTAAATAGAAAATAAACAAGAATATAGATGAACTCAACAATGCTATCAGCCAACACGAGCTAATCAATGTTCACAAAACTCCACAAACAATGCACAGTGTATTCTTTTCAAGTGCATTGAACATATACCAGGAAGGAGCACATAATGAACCATAAAAAAGACAACAAATTAGGAAGACAGGAAATCGTATGGAATGGTGACCCAGCAACTGTACTCTTGCAATTTATCCCAGATAAATGAAAAGCCAGGTTTACCCAAAGCCTGTGCACTAATACAGCAATTCTTTTCCTAATGGTAAATTGGAAGCAATCCAGAAATCCTTCAGTGGTTGAATGGATAAACAAACGTGGTGCATCCTCAGAATACTATGCAGCCAGAAGAAGGAGTGGACTACTGAAACACACAACAGCTTGGCTGAGTCTCTGGAGAATAAGGCCAAGGGAGAAAAGCAATCCCATTTACATAATTCATTGATACGACATTCTTGAAATGACACAGTTCTAGAAATTGGTGGCTGCCAGGGCTTAGTTCAGGAGGGGCGGGGGTGGGAGGGTGGCACCCGCCTGTAACAGGGCAGCACGAGGGGCCCTCGTGGGGTGGAACGTTCAGCATCCTGCATGGAAGAGTCACCCTCCAGCCGTGATGTCTTACTACAACTTCTGCAAGGTTTTGTCCCTGTAGAACCTGGGTTGGGGTGCTCAGGGTCTCTTTTGTTATTTCTTACAACTGCTTGTGAATTTGCAATTATCTCAAAGTAAAAGCTTTAATTTTAAAAGTGATCATTTTCTTGGTTATTACATGATTTACATTAAAGAGAAGTTCGTTTCTTGGACTTTCCTGGGTTTCCCAGACATCACCTTGCTGAGAAAACTCCCAGGGGGCAGCTCGCTGTGGAGTCCCTTGTCTTTTCTGTCCAGGACTGATCTGGTCTAGCACTCTGCAGTCCAGGCAGGGGTCAGAGTCTGGAAACAGTCTGGCAAGGAACACCGCAGAGAACACATTTCTCACATCTGAGTCCAACTCTTCTAACACTTTTACTGAACCTGTGGTTGATGCTAGGTTTGGTGTATGCTCAGGAGACTTGAATCTCTGGACCGTCCATGTGCCAGCTGGGCCCTGAGCCTCAGCAGAGTTGCAACTCCTATCCTCTGTTCATTGGACTTACCCAGGTCAGCTAACAGGGAGGTGAGGATGGTCAACCACCACACCAGGGAACCGAGAGAGTCTACAACAGCAAGTAGGAGAATCCCATCCATCAACCATGTGGGATCTAAGCCCCCTCTTGATCTAGAGGTGGAGTGGACATCACCATCCCAGGGTCCACCAAATGGAGGAATATGGATTAGAGTGGACCTGCTGGTGTTCTACTATAGAGCTGTTGTGACTCTAGCAATGGAAGAAATTGTAGCATTGATGTGGAGACGGTGGCCACGGGAGTTGCTGACGGCAGGGAGAGGAGAGGGAGGAAGAGGTGAGATGTGGGGGCATTTTTGGGACTTGGAGTTGTCCTAAATGATATCACAGGGACAGATGCTGGACATGATATACCCTGCCATCACCCACTGAATGGACTGGGGAGAGTGTAAACTACAACGTAAACTACTATCCGCGTGGTGCAGCAGCGCTCCAAAATGTAGTCACCAAATGCGATGAGTGTGCCACGGTGATGAGCGAGGTGGTTGCTGTGGTGCTTCTCACGCTCCGTGGGCGCAGCAGGGAGTTAGCGTGGCTGCGCCCAGCGCGGCGGGCTTCCCGCAGAGGAAGAGGAGCGGTCCTCACACAACACCCCCCGCCCCGGGTGCCCCGCGGGGTCTGCGGAGAGGGCGACTGCTTGGGGGCCGCGGGGCTCGTGTCCTGCGGCCCCCCGCCCTCCCCATGGCGCGGGCACTGACCACCCCGAGCCCTCGGCCCCGCGTCCAGCCCGCGCGTGCCCTCCCTCCAGTCGGCGCAGCTTCCGTGGCCAGGGCTGCCTCCTCTGCCGAGATGACCCTCACGACAGTGAGAGAGGAGTCCCCCCCACAGGGGGCCGACACGCCCCTGCGCCTTCTCTCTGCCCTTGATTTTCTGAAGATCAGCAGATGTGCTTTTCTTCCAGACAAATGACCTGAGAACCTGTTTGTTGAAATGGTCGGCAGCGCATGGCCACGGCTGATTGAAAAAATGTAGCTTGCTCAACCCCGCAAGCATTTTTGTGGAGTCTTATCTGAAATGAATAGTCAACATGTGCTATCAAAGAGCAGTAAATTTAATAATTCTACCAGGGCGGCTGTATAAGTCACGCTCCAAGTATCTGCCATTTGATTCCCTCCACTTGTTCATTTGTTCAATCACCTGTTCATTTATGTGCCCGTCAAACCCCCCGGGCACCTTCTCCTCGCAGCTCCTGGCTGGGGACACCAGGGAGGCAGAGAACTTCCCCTCGCCCGCTGCTGGGGCTCGTTCTCGTCAGCCCCGCTTGCTCAGCTCGTTTCTTGAGATGCCAAGGAAGGCAGACCCACTTGTCCAGATACTGGCTGTTTAAGAGAAAAACATATCTTTTTCAGCTTCATAATGCTCCTTGGACTTTTTCCAACTGACGTGACATGATGGTCACACAGGGCCCTGGCAGGACGTCTGCTCTCATCTATGTGCTCACACTGGGTAGTGCAAGGGAGGGGCTCCAGTTTATGCTCAAGGTGAGATTTTTTTCAAAGACTTATTTTTAAAATGTATTTCTCCCCACCCCTCATTGTTTGCACTTGCTGTGTCTGTTCGTTGGGCGCTCATCTTCCCTTTTTTTAAAGGAGGTACCGGGAACCAAACCCAGGGCCTGCCATGTGGGAAGGAAGTGCCTAATGGCTTGAGCCACCTCTACTCCTTGCTTTTTGTGCCTCTCATGTTTCCCTCTTGTGTCTCTTGTTGCATCATCTCGTTGCGTCAGCTTGCCACACCAGCCCATCACGTCAGCTCACTGTCTTGCTCCTCATCTTTTAAAAGGCACCATGAACCGAACCCGGGACCTCCCATGTGGTAGGCAAGAGCTCAGTCACTTGAGCCACATCTGCTTCCCAAGGTTAATTTTTTTTTTTTAAGAAAAGAGCTTTGTGCTTTATTTTTATTTTTTATTTCTCTCCCCTTCCTCTCCACCCGCCCCCCCTCCCGCCCCACTGCCTGCTCTTTGTGTCCATTTGCTGTGTGTTCTTCTGTGTCCACTTGCATTCTTGTCAGCGGCACTGGGAATCTGTGTCTCCTTTTTTCTGTTGCGTCATCTTGCTGTGTCAGCTCTTGCTGTGGTGCCACTTCTGGGCAGGCTGTGCTTCTTTCATGCAGAGTAGCTCTCCTTGCGGGGTGCACTCCTTGTGCATGGGACTTCCCTACGCAGTGGACACCCCTGCGTGGCACAGCACTCCTTGTGCGCATCAGCACTGTGTGTGGGCCAGCTCATCACACGGGTCAGGAGGCCCTGGGTTTGAACCTGGACCCTCCATATGGTAGACAGATGTTCTATCAGTTGAGCCACATCTGCTTCCCCCAAGGTTAAATTTTAATGGTGCCCAACAGAAATGAAAAGAAAGGGCAGCTATTTCATAAACAGGTGCCCTCAGCACAGGTTTCCCCACACTGCTGCACTGACCTCCCTCTCTTCAAATTGCGTGATTGATTCTTGGTAATTAACTGCCTAACTATGCATCATCAATCATGGCTCTAACTAAGCTCCAAATACCCGAATGCAGGCGAGGCTTTGGGGCGTGCACATTTCCAAGGTCCCAGCCATCAGCTGTGACTTGTGGGACCCTCCAAGGACCCTGGGGTCCTTCGAATGGAGCTGGGCGGAGACCCCAGGCTGGGGGCTGCTGACGACTTGAGCATGGGTGCTCTACCTTTGGGTGTGGGGTGGGCTTTCTCTGACCAGAAATATAAGGAAAAAATCATCTCTTCCCTTGGCGGGCTGGGGAGCTCGTCCTCGCTCTGGAGAAAGCGGGTGCAGCAGGTGCGGTGGGCAGGCGTGGCTAAGGCTTTCCCTTCTGATCTGCCACCTGGCCTCACCAGGGGCCGCAGACACAGGCGTCACCTTCCGGCCAAGCTGCCCCGTCAGAATGGCTACCTCTGATTAGAAAGTTTCACGGGAGAAGATGAAAATGTGGTGAGAAAAATGTCCCTTGTATTTTCACCCAGAAACAGCTCCTGTGAAACACCTGTGGTTATTAACACTTTTCTTCAACAGAATTAGGATCCGGCTGGGCAAACCATTTGTATCCACTTGGCCCCGTCTAACATTATCTCATGAACACTTTCTAATAAAATTAAATGTCCTTTGCACAAACGACGGTTCCGCTGGCAGCAGCGTGCAACCTACGGATGTGTCCCGAGTTACTTTGTTTCTCCCACTTTTAGGTTCTGTGTTCCACCCCTCCTGAAAGTTGCCTGAAAATTCCAAGTCTCCTCTAAACCTCTCAGGAAATGGAATGAGCTGCTCCCGTCGCCATTCCTGTCCGCTGGAAGGACCGATGATGACTCTTCCCAATAGCACTTGGGGGCTCAGGATAAGAGCAGCACGCATTTTTCAAGAATCTCTTAATTCTGTGCTTTTGCTGCAAGGTTAATGCTCACATTTTCTATTTGTGTGCGTGTGTTTTCTCTCTTTATTTTTTTAAAATGTTATATTCAAAAAATATAAGAGGTCCCCATATACCCCACCCCCTCACCCCACTCCTCCCAATCAGCAACCTCTTTCATCATCATGAGGCATTCACTGCATTTGGTGAATACATTTTGGAGCACTGCTGCACCTCATGGATAATGGTTTACAATGTAGTTTACACTCTTCCCCAGTCCACCCAGTGGGCCATGGCAGGACATACTTTTTTTTTATTTTTAAAGATTTTATTTATTTCTCTTACCTTCTCAAGGCCCCCGTCCCCATTGTCTGTTCTTGGTGTCTATCCGCTGTGTGTTCTTCTGTGTCCACTTATAGTCTCATCAGGCGGCACTGGGAATCTGGGTCTCTTTTGGTTGCGTCATCTTGCTGCGTCAGCTCTCCGTGTGTACAGTGTTATCCTTGGGCAGGCTGCGCTTTCTTTGCACGGGGCGGCTCTCCCTGTGGGGCACACTCCTTGTGTGTGGGGATCCCCTATGTGGGGGACACCCTGCGTGGCATGGCACTCCTTGCATGTGGCAGCACTACGTGTGGGCCAGCTCACCACATGGGCCAGGAGGCCCTGGATTCAAACTCTGGACCTCCTATATGGTAGGCAGATGCTCTATCAGTTGAGCCACATCTGCTTCCCCTAACATATTCTTTACATTTTTATTAAGTACTTCTGATGGCTTCATACCTAAATAATTATGTATAAAAACTGATGGATGTGGCTCAAGCGGTTGAGCGCCTGCCTCCCACATGGGAGGTCCCAGGTTCGGTTCCTGACGCCTCTGAAAAAGCAAAAAAAGCAAAGCAGGGAAGCAGCCCAACAGATAGGGCATCCACCTACTACATGGGGGGGGGTCCAAGGTTCAAACCCAGGGCCTCCTGACCTGTGGGGTGAGCTGGCCCACATAGTGCTGATGCGCACAAGGAGTGCCGTGCCATGCAGGGGTGTCCCCGTGTATGGGAGCCCCACTCACAAGGAGTGCACCCAGTAAGGAGAGCCACCCAGCGCGAAGGAGGGAGCAGCCTGCCCAGGAATGGCGCCGCATACACGGAGAGCTGACACAGCAAGATGACGCAACCAAAAGAGACCCAGATTCTGGGTGCCTCTGACAAGAATGCAAGTGGACACAGAAGAACACACAGTGAATGGACACAGAGAGCAGATACCTGGGGGAAAGGAGATGGGGAGAGAAAGCAATAAAAAATAAAAAATCTTAAAAAAAAAAAAGCAAAGCAACATGCAAAACAAATGAAAAACCCACTCAGGGGAGCTGATGTGGCTCAGTGGTTGAGCACCAGCTTCCCACACACAAGGTCCCGGGTTCAATCCCTGGTCCCCCGCCACCCCCCATAAAAAAACAAAACTGGCGAGACAAAATAATAAATGTGTAAAAAAATTCATTGCTGCTCATGGGGTTTGGCAGGTTAAACCCTAGCGGTTATCCCGACTTCCCACTGGCCCAGATGGGGCAGATCCAGTAGAGGCAGGTGGCAGAGCAGAGGCGGGGTCTCGGGTGATCCCCCCAAGGACTGCAGAGGAGGCTTTGAGATTCCCAGATGTTGAATTTCTAGAATGCATGTCCCGGGACAATGGCATCAAAACGTCAAGATACCTTTTTCACTGCTAAGATTGCTTTTGTTTACTTTGTGGTTGACCTTGACACCTGAAATCAGGTAGCTCTTGGAAACGTTAAAAAAAAGTGGATGGCTTGATAGAGGTGGCCAGGCAGGGCTCTAAAGGAGGTGGAAGACGGTTACCAGCTGTGTTTTTAAAGTGTGCTCTTCCTTGCTCTGGTAGACTGCAAAAAATGACCATGAGGGAGCGGATGTGGCTTGAGCAGTTGGGCACCTGCCTTCCACATGGGAGTTCCTGGGTTCAGTACCCAGTGCGTCCTTAAGAAGATGAGCTGATGCAATGAGGTGATGCAACGAGCTGACAAATGAGCAGACACAAGTAGGGAGTAGATGTGGCTCAAGTGGTTGGACACCTGCCTCCCACATGGGAGGTCCCAGGTTTGGTCCTGAATGCCTCCTAAAGAAGATGAGCAGATGATGAGCAGACACAACGAACAGACATAACAAGGGAGCATCTGTGGGGAGGGGGAAAGGCCGTGAATTCTTTGTAGCTTCTCCCATCCTGAAGGGACGCCTAATTTTCCACCCTGAAGTCCACGCTTGACAACATGATTTACGTTGGCCACTGGGACATGAGAAGAGAGGGGGCACACCAGAGACGTGATGCATGCTTGGGTGCTGGGGCTTGTGCTCCCTTGTGGCTGGGAACATTTGGCCTCCAGGCGAGTGAGCCGTGCTAGCCTGTCTCACGGCGGGAGATGTGTGCCTGGCAAAAGCTCCGCTGATATCACCCAACTGATGGACATGTGAGTGAGGCCACCTTACACCCACCAACTCTGACTGAGCTGACCCCGACACCCACAAAACTGTTAGAAATAATGAACATGGTTGTTTCAAGCCACTAAGTTTTGGGATATTTTGTTACACAGCAAAAGCTAACTGATGCACTCTCTATTCATACCCAGGTAGTTGAAGGCAAAATTTCAGGTTTTAGTCCCACCAAGAGAAAACCTCCCCAAATCACAGGGCACACCCCTCCCCAGGGCAGGAGATGCGTGCCGGTGGTGGCCCCCTGTAAAGACACTCTTAGCTCCCAGGAGAGATGCCCAGGGGTGTGGAAGGCCCCCTGAGGGGTACCTGGCACTGTGCAAAGCACTTGACAGATATTTTGTAATTTAATCTTCACGACAACCTGTGGAGGTAGGAATTGGCGGATGAGAGCGCTGGATGGTGAGGATCCACACTCCACACAGTCCACCGGTAGAGGAACGCAGGACTGAAGCCCAGTTCTGCCCACCTGTTTGCAGAATGGACCCGTGGGTGGCTGTCCATCCTGAACACGGAGCTGCCCCGGACGAGGCAGGCGTGGGTGCGGGGGCCTCGCAGCCTTCCCCGCCAGGGTGGACGAGGCCTGTCCGAGGACGGCGCACCTTCTACGCACAGGGGACGCGGCTTCCTCCCACCTGGGGAGCCGGGTCTGCCAGTCAACCACCTCCTCCTGCAGAGCGGAAGCTCCTGCCCTCAGCAGACTGCTCGTCTAGCGGCGGGGGCTGCGCGAGCCTGACTGATACCACGTCCTGCCGGCTTGCGCGGCCCTGGCTCTACTTCACCCGGTTAACAGGTACCCCTGGGCACCGAGCAGCAGCAGCTTGACGACAGCAACCTGGTCTGCCCTCCAAGGTCGCCAAACCGTGCCTTCTGTTCCGTTCTAATTGGCACAACGAGTGCACTTTGGATTTTTATTTTGGTAAAATGACTTTTTAGGGAAACGACTGAAAGTTCGCCCCAAGTTCCCGTTGCCAGGAGCAATGGGGGTGTCGCCCGAGGCCGGGCTGCTCCGTGCAGGGACCGGCTGCTCTCTGCTGGCGGCGGCCGCGGCCTCCGCACCTGTTCTCTGGCCCTTTCACGAAACCCACGTGGTCCAGCCTCCACGCCGCTCGCTGCCAGGCCTGGAGAAGAGTGCAAGGACGGGTGCCTGCGGGCTTTCCATCTTTTTACTTTCCTTTGTCTCAGCTGGGAGGGGGATAGGTGAGCGATAAGTGCAGATGCACAGATATTTGTGCCTGTGCTCACACACACAGACGTATGAACACACACAAACTCACCTCCCTATAAGGCTATCCCTTTCCCCTGACAACTGCCCTGCCCCCAAATTCTGCAGTATGTTTTTCCTCTTATATGACTCTTTAGGTTAGAGATCTGAACATTAACCAGTTCATTTGGGCACACGTGCCTGAGCTCCTTACGTGCGGCAGGCGCCAGGGCTGCCCCTGGGGTATGCAGCGGCGCACACTTTCTGCAGCCCCCTGTCTCCTAAACGATTGGGGCCACCCCAAGTCAGCACGGCGGCTCCATTCTGGTGCTCCACTGCCCTGGGGTTCCACGAAAGGAAAGCTGGCTGACCCCGTAAGTGTGGAGGGTTGGGGGCGTCTCAAAAGGGGAAATCAGGGCTGGGGCCCGGACCTGTCCATTGGAGCAGGACTTAGAGATTTCAGGGAGGCACCCCAAAGTGCAGGCCCCCCGAGGCGCCAGACCTAGGTAAGGAGGGTCCTCCCACTGCTCCCCCACCGTTCTAGGGGCTGGATGAAGAGTGAACAAACCAGGAGCGGGGCAGGAGGGTAGCGGGCAAAGGAAATCAGCCAGCGCTGCGGAAGGAGAGCTGCGGATGGGGGACCGGCTGGAAATTGCCTGGACTTTTCTGATTTCAGCACAAAACGTTCCTGTCCAGGGAGCCCCTCAGTTCCTGGCAAAGGGGACAGTTGGTCCCCCCAGGGTGCAAGAAAAAATAAACCACGGAGGCTGAGAGGCTCGGGCGGCCGTGTGTGGAGCAGGGCGCCCAGCAAGGCCCCGCTGTGACGCTCGCGCAGGGGGAGACCGGGCGCGGCCTGATCCCAGGAGCCTCCCACGTGGGCCCCCGGGCCAAGGGGGCTCTGCGCGTTAAGTCGAGGCCCCCGGGTGTGGAAGAGGCTCCCGGGCTGTGCCGCGAGCCCAAGGTCACCTCAAGGTCCTTGTGGGAGGGAAGCTGAGGTGGGAGCAGGGGCTGCGAGGGGCCCGGGGGCGGGGGGCCGGGAGGAAGGGTGGCCCTGCCCACACCCCGGCTGCAGCCCCACGAGGCCCATTTGGGCTTCCGGCCCCAGAACCCTGAGAGGACGCTTGTGTCGTCGTGAGCCCTCGGGTTGTGGCCCCTTTGTGGCAGCAGGAAACGAGGACAAGCGGAGACCCGTGGGGGCGACGGCGTGGCGGAGGGCTTGGCAGGCCCCGCCTGGGGGGGAGGTTTGCAAAATGCAGGGGGCGCGAGCGGCCAGGGCTGGGCCTGCAGAGGCCACCCCAACGGGGACAGGACGGCTGCCCAGGAGGAACGTGCGCGGGGGGCCTGGCGCCACGGAGGGGCCCCGCGTGGCAGGAGGCTGGCGCTTGGCCTGAGGCTGCGGCGACCCGCCAGGCGCCCCCGCCCTCGCCAGCTGGACAGGCCTGCGGGGTTGGCGGGGGGCGGTGGGGGAGCGGGGGCCACTCCCAGACGCCGAGACGCCGAGAGCAGGGCCGGCGGGTGCGGGTGGCCAGGGGTTACCGCGTGTGCCCCCGGGGACCTCTGAGGACGCCCGGACCAGACGTGGAGCTGCCCGAGTCCTCTCTGGGCACCGGAATGGACACGGCTGGCCCGACGTCCTTCTCGGTGTCATTTCTCTGGAGTGCGGGGCCCTTCCAAGCTGTTCTGCCCTCAGGAGGGTGGGTGGAGGGGGCAGCTGGCGCTCGCGCCCTGGGCCACGCGTCCTGTGGGCGCTCTGCTGCTGTCACGCTCTCCCCTGAGAAAACGGGCGTCCAGGCCTGGGGACGTCCCAGAGCACGTAGCCCCCTGCCCCTCCTTTCCCCTTCCTCCCTCTCTCTGTTCTTCTCTCCCTCTCCCTCCCCTCTCTCCCTTACTCTCTCCATCTCTCCCTCTCTCCCTCCCCCTCCTTTTTACTTCCTTTCATTTTATTGTAGAGGCATCAGGGGAAATGAAAGCTGAGCGGAAATGGGTGCACCCTGGCGCCCTCCTAGCCCAGCAGTCCCACCCCAGGCCTTTCACCAGAAGCATCCTCTGAAACGGGCTGCAGCCCTCGTGAGGTCGGTGGGCTCAGGACCCCGGCGAGTGTGTCCCTCAGCCTCTAGAAGTGTTCCAGAGGATCAGCCGGGGTGGAAGCCATGGGCCCCGCGCAGCGCTCAGGGGTGGAAGAGGCACTGGGGTGGGGGCAGGCTGATGAGTGCAGGCCTCAGAGACAGGAGGAGGCAGGTGAGGTAGGTAGAGGCAGTGGGGACAGGTGGAAGCAGGTAGGGACAGGTAGAGGCAGGTAGAGGCAGTGGAAGCAGGTGGAGGCAGGTGGAGGCAGGTGGAGAAAGGTGGGGACAGGTAGAGGCAGGTGGGGACAGGTGGAGGCAGTGGGGACAGGTGGAGGCAGGGGGGACAGGTGGAGGCAGGGGGGATGGGGGAGGTGGTGGGGACAGGTAGAGACAGTGGGGACAGGTAGAGGCAGGTGAGGACAGGTGGGGACAGGTGCGGACAGGTGGAGGCAGTGGGGACAGGTAGAAATAGATGGAGTGAGTGGAGGCAGGTGGGGACAGGTGGAGGTGATAGGGACAGGGGGAGGTGGTGGGGACAGGTAGAGGCAGTGGGGGCAGGGCCAGAGCTGAGCCGAGAGGCCTCCTCCTTGCCCGGCACTCCTGCTGCCCACCTGCTATGGGCACAGGGGCTCTGTCAACCTCATGTGGCTTCCTGGACCCTCGGAGACTTTCCCACCTGTCTCCCGTGCAGCAGGGCACGGCCGTTGGATCATCTGGGTAGAATCTGGCTGCCTTGGGCTCGGTCAGGGCCCTCCTGCCGGGAAGAACCATCTCCGTCCCGGATGCGGTTTGCTGACGCGCGCCGTTACACCGACAGCGATGTTTTCATGGTTTTCTTGAGAAGAGGAAAGAGCTTAGTGGTGGTCGTCTCAGCACTTCCCAGGATCTCCCTGGCAGGTGAGTCGAATGGCACTAACTAGCTAGAGAGCACCTGTTTGAGAGGAAGATAAAGTCTTGTGCTAAATTTCATTCCAAAGCCATTACATTGATCTTGTCCACAGCAGAGGATAGCTGCTACCTACAAAGACACCTTAGAAGTAGCCAGCAGAGAAATAGAACCATTTACAGCCATCGTATATGTAAGTCCAGAGTCAGGCTTTCAAGGCATTGCACAGGATGTAAACCTGGCTCATTGTGAACTTGCTGAGGTATCATTTAAGAATTTGCCGTCATACCATGTCTGAGAATGCATTCTCATTGTAATGGGCCCTGCAAAATGATTGTCCTCATGTAGCATAAGCATGCACTGAAAAGAAAGAATTATTTTCCCTCTTTGTGGGATATAAAAGGTGGCAGTTTGTCTCATTTTTTAATTTCTCAGAAACCCTGAGAAACAAGTAGCATCTTTTTATAGCTTTTGGAAAATTTTCTAGTCTTGCAGTCCCAAATTTTCTTTTAGCTGAACAACCAGATTTTAAATATCTGCTAGGAAAATGCATTAGAAAAGGTGAGGATTGATCAGAGGGGAAAAGTTACAGTGTATATTTCTACTTTCCATTTTCTTTTTCAAGTCCTAATCTTAGAGGTTTGATTTCTCCTTAAAAACTCAAAAAAAAAAAAAATTATATCTATTACAAGGTAATTGAAAATCTGGTGTGGATTTGAAGTAAATTCTAAAATAGTAGGAGACTTTTGCATTAATATAAAAATATGTGAAGGAAGCATCCTGGTAGGCATGTAAAAATGCATTTTTTTCTTTGCAAAATATATTTTAAAAATTTGGGATGCAATATTCGATTTGACTATGAATAACAATGGCTAACTTGGGTCTCATTTGGAAGTCTGGAGGGAGGCAGTCTAAGGAATATCTGGGGTGCTCCTCAGAGCCTCGGGGGTCCCAACCCCTTCCACCATTCTGTATGGTCCTGCATGGCCTCCATTCTTAAGGTCACTTCATGGTCCAATATGGCTACTTTGGCTCCAGCCATCTCATCCGCATTCCAGCCATTAGGAACGAGGAAGGGGCAAAGAAGAAAGGGAGCAGAAAACAGCACCCTGCTATCTCTTAAGGAGGGTTCCTGGATACAACCACGCGACACTTCCAATATTTGCCCCCTGCCTGGACAGATGTGGGGACAGCCCTGATTTGGGGCCCTGTGTACCTAGCTGTTACTGCTAAACAAGGGGGAACAGCTCCTGAGGCACGACCAGAAGGCTCTGCCACAGAGCCGACGTCACCAGTCAGCACCCGGTCCCTGGGCTTAGCGAGGGGTCACAGGGCCACAGTTGCTAAGAGTAACTAATGGAAGGTTTGGGCCAGCCGAGGAGGGGCAGGGCTGGGAGGCCAGGCGTAGCCGGCGTGGGCTTCGCATGTGCTTTAAGGCTAAAGGGTGTTGGGTGGGGTGGGGGGGCGTCCCTGGGCTTCTGATGGCCCGAGAGCAGGATCCCAGCAGGCACGCGCCAGGCAGCGGGAGGGCAGGGTCCCAGCGGCCCCGGCGTCCACGCGCTCAAGCACTGGCCTGCTTGCTCCAGGAGGGGGCTTCGTAGGTGGATTTGCATCTACAGCCAGCAGATTGCCTCCACGGCTGGCCGCGTCTACAGTCCACACCGAGATGGCCCTCGTCCCATCAGTTGGAGGTCTTAAAAGCTAGGGCAGAGGATTTCAGCAGTCAGGAAGAGGGCTTGCTCGCTCACTTCCCCAGCTCCCCTGGGGGTTCACCTCCCCTTCATCTGAGGTTCCAGCTGCGGCTGCCCCAGGGAGCACAGACTCGCCAAGCCCCAGGGAGTGGGAGCCCATTCCTGTGATAGAAGCCCCTCTGTCTCGTCTCCCTGTCTCTGTCTCCCTGTCTTTCTCTCTGTCTCGGTTTCTCTCGGTTTCTTTCTCTCTGTCTCTCTCAGTCTCTGTCTCTCAGTCTCCTTCTGTCTCTCTGTCTCATCTCCCTGTCTCTCTGTGTCTCCATCTCTCACTGTCTCTGTCTCTCTGTCTTTCTCTGTCTCTCAGTCTCTGTCTCCCTGTCTCTCTCTGTCTCTCACTGTCTCTGTCTCTCTGTCTTGCTCTGTGTGTCTCTCTGTCACCCTGTCTCTCTCTCTCTCTCTCTTTCTCTTGGTTTCTTTCCCTCTGTCTCTCTCAGTCTCTGTATCTCTGTCTCTCTCTGTCTCTCTCTCTCGATGCCCCTGACTAACGCTGGCCAATGGCAGCAGGTGACTTTTCTGGAAATGTGAACAAGCAGGTCCTGATGTGCTCGTCGGGGGTAGGTGGACTGTGGTGTGGGCTGGGGGTCACCGGGCAGCCGGGGGCTCCAGGCTGGGGGCAGTGAGGGGGCCACCAGCATACGAGGGCAAAGGAAAGAGAAGGGGCAGATGCAGGCGGGGGGGGGGGGGGGGGGGCGGCGGTAAACCTTGGAAGTTTCCAGTTCTTGGAAAACAGCCAAAGAGGGTGCCTTGATGAGAGCTCTGGAGCCAGAAACTAGAAAAACCCCTCTGGCTAGAGACCCCCCTCTCTTGAAAGTACAGAAGAATTCATTTCACTCAGAAAGAAGCAAGAGAAAGGATCACGGTCAAATCTCCTACAGGGTTAGTCTAAGGAACGAGAAAAGAACAGAGAAGCAAACCTACAGACGAGAGCGCAAGCCAAAAGAGGAAATTGTAAACTATTTCAAAAGGAGCTAAAGAAATGAGGAAATGAGAGAAGCCATGAATAATAATAGAAAATGTCATGAGAAAAACTCAGAAGTGACGTGATCTGAGAAAAAGAAAAATTGCGAAGAAAGATACTAGGGCTCAGGAAAGAATTAGACCTTTCAGAACATCATTCCAGAAATAAATACCAGGCTAGAAGCAACACAGGATGATGACTCCATCTGACGGAGGCTGCCTCAAGGGGAAAAAGTCATTTGGGCACCCAAGCAAAAGAGATCAAATCACTTAGAAGAGAAGAAAATCAGATTTTCAATTTCCATGCTGTCAGAAGACAGTGGGGTAACATTTGAGATACTCACTGAAAGAATAAATGAGCCACAGCCTTGATATCTAGCCAAAATGATCTCCAAGTACAAAGGCAGGGTGAGGTTAATTGGCCATGGGAGAACTTGGGAGAAATCGTTCCCAGGAGCCCTCCCTGACGAAACCACGAGAACAAGCATCAGAAACAAAAAACAGACACCACGTAAAAATGGACGATGCCAATTAAACAGAGTGCGTTCATTTCCCCTTGCTGCTGTATCAAATTCCCACGCACGTGGTGGCTTCGACAGCTGCCATTTATTATGTCCTGGTTTTCATAGTCGCAAGTCCAGGCAGACGTGGCTCAGCTGGGTTGCCTCTTAGGGGTCACAGACAAACCCAGGAGCCAGGACTTTGGCCCTTCTCCCGCTTTCCACCTGGCTGCCGCTAGCGTGGGCCAGTCCTGCTCCTGTTTCAAGTCTTTCTGCTCCTAAGGGCACCTGCGATTCCACGGGGCTCGCCTGGATCATTCAGGTGCTCTCCCTAACGAACGCCACGGGATTTGTAGCCTTAATTCCACCAGCAAAGTCCCCTTTGTCATGTAAAGTAGAGATCACAGGAGGGGCGAAAATTCTGACTATGACCTCGATGTCCCCAAACTGAAGCACTGGAGAAGGTGGGACGGCCGGAAGGGGCGGTATCAGGCTGCGCAGAGGCGCTGCAGCCTCCGTGCCGGTGGCTTTCAGCACAGACAAAGCTTCCTCCTGCCTGGTAGGTGGAAAGGGCGGTAACAGGCTATTGTTTCAAATCAGAGGCTGGGGAAGGGGCTGCGAGCCCCCTGGAGCACGTTCTGTGCGTCAAGCAGAAACAAACCCACCCAGGTTTAAGGAGAGGGGCCGTTGACCTCCGCCTCTCGGTGGGAGGAGTGTAGAGTTTGTGGCTGTGTTTTGTTTATGTCAAAGACAAATCGGAGTTGAGTTTGCAGACTACGGCATTTTATTTGGGACACCAAAGTTCTGCTGCAGCCAAGGAAGCCAGAGCGGAAGTAGCTTTGGGTTCCTAGGGATGGCAAAGGATTGTTATGGACATGGAAAGGAAACTAGCTCGACTCCCATTGATGGGACGGGGTTTGTCCATCTTATTGGGGTGGGTTCAGGACAGGCGGGCTTTATTTTGTATTGGGTCAAAGGTCATGAACGAGGGACTTGATGGGCTCTGTGGGTCAGCTGCCTCGGTGGGGATTTCAATTCCAAAAGGTGAAGAGAAAACTACAGAGGGCATGGGGTTTTATTGTCTCTGAGGGAGCCCTGGGTTTTCTCTACACAAACTAACCAGGTATTAGCCAGTTTCTCAAAGTGAGGCTCTGTGACTCTCGAGACTGGGTTCTGAGTGGCCCTGAAGCTCTTGCTGTCTGCTGCAACACCTGCTCTGGGAGCCCCAAGCTGCCGTGGAAGATGCCGGATGAGCCTGAGGCTGCCATCCCGGGGAGGCCCCTGTGGGCCCTCCTCCCCTTAGTCAGAAGACCCCAGACCATCAGCCATCCCACCAAAGTGAACCCACCTTGGACCTTACCCATCCCACCCACGGAATCACAGCAGTGCCTCAGTAGACACCGTGTGGGTGCCTGTGTGATGCGCCATGCTGACCTGGGTGAGAAAAACTAAGGGGGATCCCTAGGGGATGAATCCTGGACTCACCTTTGACAAGCTCCTCTCATAGAAAGATACGCGGAAAGGCCAACAGGCAGCACAAGGTGAGCTCCAGGGAAGAACTGCCATGCTGAGAGCCCCAATTGAATTTCTGGCTGTTGGATTGAGCCACAGAGTTTGGGGTAGTTTGTTACTCAGCAATTACTAACTGGTACACTCATCCGTAAGGTAGTCTTGCAAAAGAAAAATGCATGGATATCTGATCAAACCTCTAGACCTAATTATGAATTTACAAAATATAAAAGGATAGAGGAACTTGTTGAATGACAAGATGGGGATGCATTCAGCAAGATCCAGACTGTGGGAAATCTACAGGACAAATGAGCTAGTATTTTAACAAAATACTTGCAAGAAAAAAAGAGAGACTTCAATTACATATCAACCAATTGCAACAATTGTCATGTGTGGGCTTTATTTGGACTGTGATTCAAAAAAACCTCAAGAAACAGTAGGGGAAATATGAACATGGGCTGGATATTTGATCATTTGAGAGAATTGTTAGCTTTTAGGTGTGATAATGGTATTATGCTATGTTAAGAAAATTCCTGATTCCCCACCCCCCTGTGGCTTTTTGCTTGCTGTCTGCTCTCTGTGTCCATTTGCTGTGCGTTCTTCTGTGTCTGTATTTATTATTTATTCCCACCTCCCCATGGCTTGCTTGTTGTCTGCTCTCTGTCCATTCGCTGTGTGCTCGTCTGTGTTTTTTTTGCTTGTCTCCCTTTCTCGTTGCATCACCTTGCTGAGTCGGCTCTCTGCGGTGCTTGTGGACCAGCACCACTCCACAGAAGAGCCCTTATTTTTTAAAGATACATGATGAAATAGCTACAGTTGAAGGTTTTGCTCCTCAGTCACCGGGGGAGTGGAGGGCCGAGGAAACGAGTGTCACGAGCTGATGGCGGCTGAAGCTGGCAGTGGGTGCCTGGGTGCATATACTGTTTCCTCTACCCTGGGTGTGCCTGAGCATGTCTGCCCAAGCCACTCCCCAGACCCCACCTCAAGCCACCTGCTGGCCTTTCCCGTGCACCTTTCTGAGCCCACGATTCATCCCCTCGTTTTCCCCTTGGATTTGCTCACGCAGGTCAGCACGGGCCGCCCCATGCTTGTGGGTAACCTCTGCCTCCCTTCCCCTGGGAGAAGGCTGAAGGGCTGTGTGGTGACGTATCCTCAAGGCCGCCTGGACACACAGCTCAGCAGCTCCGTCCCCTGGCCTCAGTGCTCCTCCAGCAGGCGCCTGACCTCCGGGACCCTCCACTTTGTCAGCAGGGGTGGGGGACCCGGGAAAACTTTCCTGAGCCTAGGGAGCCACAGAAGCTCTTTTCTTATCCCCAGGCTGCGCGTCACTGGCCTGGGGTGGGGTTGGCGCCACCCTAGATGGTTCCTGCGAGAGCTAAAAGAGCTGAGGTGTGTTGCAGCTTTCCTGGTGTCTGGCACTAGTCATGCGTGAGCTCTCAGTAGACTTTGAGGTAGGTGCTATTATTATCTCCAAATGGCAGATGAGTAAGTGGTTGCAAGGAGGGCTAAAATAAAACCAGCTGAGGTCACAGAGCTGGCAGCGGCGGGCCCTGGGATGGCATCACAGGTTGGCTGGTCCATGGCCGGTGTTCCCGAGGGCCACCTCCGTGGCTGGTGGTCTTGCCCTGCCCCCAGGCTGTTTGCCTGGTCCCTGTGATGGTCCCGCCCCCAGAGCCCTCCCTTCAGGAAGGCCTCACTTCAGCCACCTGAGCGCTTGGGTGGTTGGGGCAGGCTGCACCTCCCACCCAGGACAGCCTCCAGCCTAGTCCCAGCAAACCCCTGCATCATCCCCAGACACAAATCCAGCTCCCAGAGTCAGCAAAAATGCATGTTACACCAGCAGTTTCAAGGCGTGCAGAGAGAGAAGGTGCCACGGAGCCTCACCTAGCCAGGCGGGTGGACTGTTCCCCAAGGCAGCCTCTTTCACCAGCTCCGGCTCCTCCTTCCAATCTTACCATCTCCTTGGCCCTGCAAAAAGTCCAGTCAACTTGCAGAGTCCACTCAGCTGAGCATTGACTAAAGCTGCATGCCCTGGAGCAGAGTGGAAGGAATTGCCCAGACCTGAATGCACAGTAGATAAATAGGAGGCCTTCTGTGGTTGGTCAGCATTAATCTATGTCCTTCTGTGTCGGGGCAGTGAGCCCCACAAGGACATGGGCCTGGAATATATCAGGCAGTTCATCTACCACCCACCCATCCACCCATCCACCCATCCACCCATCCACCCATCCACCCATCCACCCATCCATCCATTCAGCCAGCCAGCCAGCCAGCCACCCACTCACCCATTCCTCTACCCATCAACCCATCCACCCACTCATCCATCCATCCATCCATCCACCTACCCATCACCCAGCCACCCATTGACTCATCCATCCACCCATCCATTCACCCATTCACCCACCTATCTGCTCATCCATCTACCCATCCACCCACCTACCCACTGGCCCATCCATCCACCCATCCATCTATCCACCCATCCACTCACCATCCCTTCACCCATTCAATTGCCTGTCTGCTTATCTATCTACCCTTCTACCCACCCACGCATTCACCTATCCATTCACCCACCATCCAATTACCCATCTACCCACCCATCCCTTCACCTATTTACCCACCTGTCCTCTCATCCATCTACCCATCCACCCACTCATTCCCTCACCAATTCGCCCACCCTCCCACCCACCCATCCTTCCATTCAGCCACCTATCGTTTCATCCACCTCGCTACTTGCCTACGCACTCATCCATTCATCTGTCATCCATTTTACCCACCCATCCAAGAAGAAGTTGAGTGTCTACCACATGCCAAGCTCTGACATAATAAAACAGAGAAAAATCTCTGCCCTGTGGAGCAGAAAATAGCAAACTTCTCATACAATAAATAAGAACTTGTAGAGTATGTCAGCTGCGGCAAGTGCTGTGAAGACAAATGGCAAAATGGGGGGAAGAACACAGGGATGGGCTGCGCTGTGGTCAGTCGGTTAGGGTGGGCCTTCCTGGGAAGGTCAGTTGTGGTGAGTGCTTAGCAGGGCCACATTATGACTTAGATGGGCTTTTTCTGTTTTGGAGGTACTGGGGATTGAACCCAGGACCTCATACAGGGGAGGCAGGTGCTCAACCACTGAGCTTTATCTGTTCCCCAAAAAGAGTTGGTTTTTACGTTTGTGTTGTTTCGAAGAGGTACCAGGGGTTGAATGCAGGACCTCGTGCATGGGAAGCAGGCCATCAACAACTCGAGCTGCATCCACTCCTCTAGACGGACTTTACGAGTTATTTAAATTATTCTGAACATAATTTCAAAGACCCAGTGTTTTCTGACTTGAAATAATTGACTCATGTGTGGAGCTTTAGAATTTGGCCATTTCAGGAAAGGAGCTGGATTTGAACGTAAGGAGAGGGAAGGGCTGCTAGGGCATTGGCCCCAGGGTCTGGGCCTCTGGGCCAAGGGCACAGCTGGGCTGGCACAGGAGGACTCGCCGGGGAAGTGCCTGCCCTTTGAAGGTACACTCTGTGCCAGAGGTAGGAATGAAGCCAGAACCAAACAGAACAGGGAGCCAGGGGCTTCCGAAGTGCCTGGTTTGTCATTTCTGCTTAGATTTTAAAACCACATGGTCACTCATAAAATGACATGCAAAATTACACTCTTTTCAAATTCTGTGCTAGGGAAAAGTTTTTGCCTCCTGAACAACTGGTTTGCTTTTTTGCATCAGAAATTTAGAACTGGGTAATTCTTCTGGTTTCTTTTTTGCCTTGGCTGCCAGGATACTCAGAGCCAAGTTTTGCTCTTGGCAGTCATTTTCCTTACACCCATTTTCTGTTATAATTCTCTCTCTCCCTCCTCTTCACACCCACTGCATTAGCCAGCCTGCTTTTTCCAATTCAGAGTCAGCTCCCAGCTCTGCTCCTCATGAGCTGTGTAAGCTCGGGCAGTTTGTGCCTCAGTTTTCTCCCCTGTGAAATGGAGACAGAGTATCTGGGGAGTGGATGTGGCTCAAGCAGTTGAGTGCCTGTTTCCCACATGGGAGGTCCGGGGTTGAGTTTCTTGTGCCTAATAAAAACAAACAGAAAACAAACAACGGGCAAACAAATGAAAAAACCAACCCCGGGGGAGCAGCTGTAGCTCAGCGGTTGAGCCCCGCCTTCCCGCATATGAGGTCCTGTTTAATCCCCAGTCCCAGCACCTCAAAAAAACAAAAAAACAAAAAAAGAGTGTCTGCCTCGTGGGTGGGCTCCACGGACGGCATGGTTAACAAGGAACTCCCAGCAGCTGGCACACAGCAGGGGACCTCGTGAGCTGTCTTTACCTGCTACATCTGTTTCAAAGATTGCTTTGTATCTTTCTTGCTTTGAAAACTGCCTCAAATCCTTTCGGGGAAATAGGTGAGCATAAATAAGGCATTGCGGAAAAAAAGAGAAGAAAAGAAAAGAGAGAGAATGACATTTCTGATTTTGCAGGTCCAATTTTCTAAAGAAGCAAAGAGCTCTGAAATGGTTTTTTGAGCTGTTTTTCCACAGCAATAAAGGACTCCAGGGCCCCCCAGGCTGTGACCCTAGACATCCTCCGGAGCCATCGGGCAAGCAGAAAGCACTTTGTTGGAGCGTGCTGTCGTTCTGCGTTCAGGAAATGCTGCCTGAGCCCCTAGAGGTGCAGGCGTTTGCTAGTTTAGGCAACTGGCCTCCCGATTATTATGGGGTTTGGGGCAGCTTCCTGAAGGAAGGGGCTGTGGTGAGCCCTGTAAGGCAAGTGGGTGGGCTTGAGAACACAGTGGGTGCAGGGAGAGGGGCTGCATGGGGCAGGTGAGGCAGGGGCTGGGGTCCTGGGCAGGTCTGGGCCGGATGAGTCTGGAGCTGCGCCTTGAACGCCGCCGGGCTCTGCCCAGCATGGGGGGCCAAGGGAGATGAGCTGTGGCCATGGGTGGGGCATGGGTGGGGCCCAGGGAGGGGTCAATTAAGTTGGACTCCGCGATGGGCTGTGAATGCCAAGGTGGGAGAGGTCTCTGCCGGCCCCCCCACCGTTTCCCGTGCTGGCCCTGGCTCCTGCATCCCGGGGCAGCCCCTCTGCTGGGCCGCGGCGTCCTCTCCTACCCTCCATGTGGCTATCCCGCTCAGTCTCATGTCCCCCCTCCAGGAGCCAGAGAGGCCCGTGGATGTGCCGACTGACCCGTCCTGCTGTGGCTGAAGCCCCCGCCCCCGCCTGCCCGCAGGAGGAAGCCCACGCTTTGTGGCCCCGACTCGCCTCCCCAGGGGCCAACAGTGCAGGTTTCTGGGGGGCGTCTGAGCCCTCCCTCCCTGCTGTCCTGCGCCCCCGGCCCTCTGCCTGGAGAGCTTGACTTCCCATCTTCTCCCTTTAGGAAGCTCTCCCGCCTCCTCCCGCCCTTCTCCTGCCCCACAGCACCCTGTGCTGACCACAGTCAAGGTATGGGGCTTGTCCCAATGACGGCTCTGCTGGGTCCCCTGCCAGGGAGCGCGAGGGGCGGGCTGTGAACGTGTTTGCGCTCCTTCTCCGGGCCCACCTTGGCCCTGGCATCCGAAGGCATCAGAATCCAAGGACGGAGGGAGAGGAGAGCGGACCGAAGGGCAGGGGGCAGGCGGGTGCCACGGCAGGAGCCTGCCCTGTCTGTGCTGTAGCGGCTCCAGGCTGGTTCCTGAGGTCAGGTTGGGAGGGGACAGCATGTTGTTCAGAAGAAAAGGCAGGACACAAAGTCTAGGAAAGTATTTTTTTCTTTTCTGCTAAGAATGTGAAAGGTAAGGGAATGCAGCTCAGGTCCCCATGCCTTGGCCACTCTGTGATGAACAAAGCGGAGCCAGAGTCTGTCAGGTATTTAGAACCAGAGTCATGGCAAATAGTGGGCACAGGAGACCCCATGCTGGTGATTTCCAGATGCAGGAAAAGAGCTTCTGCCTCAAATAGCTCCCACGTGGGGTCACCAAAATATCCCCCAGTGAGAGACATCCCTTTGGGCTTAACACTGCCATTTCTAGACCTTGTCCTTAAAATAAAATAACCTTATGTACAAAAGTAAAGCTGGTCATTGAACAAAATTTGAAAATATAGAAAAACAAGAAGAAAATAGAAATCACCTAGCAGCTGAATCCTAATTCAGCCCTGGAAGTGAGGAATTGAGGTCAGATGGTTTGGCTGTTTGCTGTGACGACCCAGCCTCAGCTCACCTTGGCTGCGGTTGAACCAACCTTGCCCTTGGGTGGGAAGGGCTGCAGAAAGTGGACTTGACTTCCAGACGTCTCTGCAGGGAGGAGCCTCTTGCATGGAGGTCCTTCTTTCTCTTCCCTCACAGTGTCCACTAATTTCCAAGCTGTCCATCAGGGACAAGGGCCAGCTGGCCTGGCCTCACCCGAGGAGAGACGCAGGCTCTGGGCATTTCCTCAGGGCCCTGGCTCTCAGGGTCACTCGTGAGTGGACAGAGCCTGGTGGCTGTTCCCCAACAGCACTGGGATGGGAGTGAAGGAAGCCCTTTAAGGCAGCGCCAGAGGGTTGGAAGGGCCCAGCTCCCTGGAGCGAGCAGGTCCTCGAGAGAGGAGAGGTGGCATCTGGGGCCACAGGCTGTCCCTGTGCTGCCAGATGGGCCTGAGTTCTCCCTGGGGCTGGGTGCCCGTTGGCCGAGGATGACCCCTGCTGGACCTGGCTCCTCGCTGGGGCACTCTGCCTGCGTTCAAGGCCAGACCTTCTGCCCAGGCAAGGAGGCCCCCTTCCTCAGCCCCGCTTTGGATCAGTGGGACCCACCCCCCTCCTCTGTGCTCACTCCTCACGGCAGGGGTGCAGTCTGCTGGGGGAAGCTGGGAGGGCTTGCCTGAAGGCACGGGAAGACTCTGGCCTCACCTGTGCCCTCGCCCAGCCCCCTTGGCTGGCCCTTCAGAGGCTCAGTAGGGAATTGCTCCCCTCCGAAACCCCGAGCGCTGATTTCAGCTCCCTCTTCAGTCGATTACAGTTAAAATCTGGGGATTTGGATTTTAAGACTCCAACACTGGGGAAACAGTGCCTTCTTGTCCAGCCCGACTGCCCACTCGCCTCCCCCACAGCTGCCCCTGGGGGGGGAGTCCAGCTGCAGGTGCTGCCTTTTGGAGAGGGTGGAATACAGAGCTTTGTGGCCATGGGCCAGAGGTGGCACCCAGTGTTAGGAAGCAAATGCTATTATTATTATTATTTTTTATTTTGTAGTTTAAATTTTTCTTCTTCTTTTCAAATAGAATTATTTACAAGAATGTTTTCAAGATTTCAGGTGGATTGTTTTTTCAAAATTAAAATTTTAATTTTGAGAGAATTATAAATTCACATGAAGTTGTAAGAAATAATTCAGAAGGAAACAGATTTGGCTCAACTGATAGAGCATCCACCTACCATATAGGAGGTCCAGGGTTCAAACCCCAGGCCTCCTGACCCATGTGGTGAGCTGGTCCACACGCAGTGCTGATGCGCACAAAGAGAGCCGCCCCATGCGAAAAAAGCACAGCCTGCCCAGGAGTGGCACTGCGCACATGGAGAGCAGACGCAGCAAGATGATGCAACAAAAAGAGACAGATTCCCGGTGACAAGAATACAAGTGGACACAGAAGCGCATACAGCGAATGGACACAGAGAGCAGATAATGGTGGGAGGGGGACAGAGAAATAAATAAAAAATAAATCTTAAAAAAAAAATGAAAGAATTCAGAGAGATCCCATGTTCCCTTTACTGAGTTTTCCCCAGGGGTAACGTATTGTAAAATTAGAATCGAAAACCACTGCCAGGGTACGACATGGTTCTCTCGAGACACAGAGCATCCTATCACCCAAGGATCCCCCATGTTGCCCTTCTATGGCCACACACATTTCCTCCCACTCCCTCCTTAACTCCTGGCAATCACTACTCTGATCTTCATTTCTATGATTTTTTTCACTTCAAGAATATAAATTCAGTGGCGGACTTGGCCCAGTGGTTAGGGCGTCCGTCTACTACATGGGAGGTCCGCGGTTCAAACCCCGGGCTTCCTTGACCCATGTGGAGCTGGCCCACATGCAGTGCTGATGCACACAAGGAGTGCCCTGCCACACAGGGGTGTCCCCCCGTAGGGGAGCCCCACGCGCAAGGAGTGCGCCCCGTAAGGAGAGCCGCCCAGCGCCAAAGAAAAAGAAACACAGATTCCCATGCCGCTGACAACAACAGAAGCAGACAAAGAAGATGCAGCAAATAGACACAGAGAACAGACAATGGGGTGGGGGAGGGGGGAAGGGGGGATAAATAAATAAATAAATAAATAAATCTTTAAAAAAAAAGAATATAAATTCAATATGAATTGAATCTTAAAGAATAACATTTTGGAATTGGCCTTTTCCACTCAGCATAATTCTCTGTAGA
>NW_026688538.1:0-39684 GCF_030445035.2 Dasypus novemcinctus
GTATATTCTAAGCGGCCATCGTGACCGTCCAAAGCGGACGTATGGGTTGTTTGGGCCTTGGCTCGAGTCGTAACCATCCGTTTTGGGGGGAAAAAAAGTGAGAACCCATCATCTTAAGCACACTTCCCTCTGCCAGAGCACGCCACGCAACCAGGTGATGTTCCTACTGATTGCCGTTCCAAGCTACCATAGCGGCCAATGCCGCAGGGATACTGTCCAGATTTCCAAACCGAAGCAGATAGCCCTTCTCGCCGAGGCGCAGCTGCCTGGTCGATCAAGCCCCAGGCCCTGGTGCTCCTGAGGGCTGCGGGGACACCCAGGACTACGCTGCTGATGGCAGGTGGCTCCGGGCCTCAGTGCCCTGCCAGTGGGCTCTACTGGGGAATCCGTGCTCTCGCACGCGGGGGAGGGGGGATTCGGTTGCAGGGGGGCCTCCCTACACATGCCTCTTCTTCTGTCACTTTGGCTGCGGCTGAGCCTGGCACTGGGTGCGTGCATGCTCAGGAGACAGGCTTCTGCGTGTCTCTGGACAGGCCCCGTGCCAGCTGGGACCTGAGCCCCAGCGCAGGTGCACCACCTGCGCTCAGGTTCCTTGGACCGGCCCAGGTCAGCTGAGAGGGAGGAGAACATGGTCCTCACCGCGGAGGGAAGCAAAAGTGCCGACACCTGCCAGCGGGAGAGCCGCATCCAGCAGCCCTGTGGGATCTAAGCCCCCTCTCGCCCCATCCGCTGCCTCCCTCCTCAGCCCCTCCTTTCGGGGCGCCCAGACGGCGCCCGGGGTAGGGGTGGGGGAGGGGCAGGGGCAAGCGCCAGGCCTCCCGCGCCGCCGTACTCCGCTCTCTGACGCCCGCAAAGCCGGGACCAAAGCGCAGGCGCCCCGGCCCGCTGGGCCGGCCACGCCCACCGCCGCCCTGGCGCGCAGGCGCCACTCACCCCGCCCCCGGCAGACTCGCCCCGACCCCGCCCCTCCTGGTTGCTCTGGAGACGGTGGCCACTGGCCCGAGGTGCCCAGGCCGGGGAGAGGGAAGACGGTGGTGAGGGATTGGGGGAGGGGGCGGGGAGGCGTTTTCTGCACTCGGGAGTGGTCCCCAGTGGCAATGCCGGGACAGATGAGGCCAATAGGCATCCTGCCGAAACCCACCCGATGCACTTCGGGCAGCGCGTCCACTGCCAGGAAAACCTCCAGCGCTGGGGGAAGCGGGCTTCCAAAATGTATACACCGAATGCCACCAGGAGGCCACGGGGACGCGACGGAAGGGGTGGCCGACGTGGGTGGAGCCTGCTGGGTGGGGACTGGGCCAGGAGAGAAGCTCTGCTATGCTGTCCTGGACAGTTGTTCCCTCCCGTCTGTCTGGTGAAAAGCCAAGAGACAGAAGAAGCTCCAGGAACAAGAGAGCGGCTCCGTTGCCCAAAGTCAGAGGCAAAACTTCCACCGCTAGGGGCCACTGTAGGATAGGAATAGTTCCTTCCTCACACTTGCTGGGGGGCAGAGGGCTGAGTTCTAAGGCAGGGGGAGGGGCAGGGCCCCTTGCAGAAGGGGCTGTGGGGGAAGGGACCCCTGGGCCAGATCTGGGGCTGCTGGGAGAGCCCCCTCTCCATGCCATAGCTCCCCTGACCCAGGCCAAGGGTCTGGGTTGGGCCAGGCTGCCAGACCCGTCTGAAGAGGGGTTTCCTTGCCCACCAAAGTCCCCGAGGCCTCCTCAAGCGGGGGCCTACCTAGGGCCGGCCGGCGTTGCCCTGCAGGTCTCTCCCACGGCCATGGTCACAGACATGCTGTCTCCCATCGCCGTCACCTCCACCTTGTGTCAGGGGAACCCCGGCCTTTCCCACCGGTCACCTGCGGGCTTCGGCCTGGGCTCCCGGCCAGGCCTGCAGAGGCCTGTCTCCCGGAGAGCACAGGCCCAGAGTCTTCCCTCTCCCTTGTCAAGGACCTCTCTTTCTCTGCGTTTCTTTGGTGGGACGAGAGGGGCCCCAGAGCACCCCGACGACTCTGAGCAATCAGCCTGCCCTTTCTCCTCTCGCCCACCTTTTTGGCACCGGACGAACGAACGAGCATTTCTCTCGGCTCTGGGGCCGGGGTACGCAAAACGAAACTGCTTACCTATTGGGTGGTGAGACACTTGCGTGGAAATCATTTCTGCTCACTTGAGGCAGGCACTGCGGTCAAGTGGGCTTACAGGCCCAGGTGTTCCATGGACCGGGTATATTCTAAGCGGCCATCGTGACCGTCCAAAGCGGACGTATGGGTTGTTTGGGCCTTGGCTCGAGTCGTAACCATCCGTTTTGGGGGGAAAAAAAGTGAGAACCCATCATCTTAAGCACACTTCCCTCTGCCAGAGCACGCCACGCAACCAGGTGATGTTCCTACTGATTGCCGTTCCAAGCTACCATAGCGGCCAATGCCGCAGGGATACTGTCCAGATTTCCAAACCGAAGCAGATAGCCCTTCTCGCCGAGGCGCAGCTGCCTGGTCGATCAAGCCCCAGGCCCTGGTGCTCCTGAGGGCTGCGGGGACACCCAGGACTACGCTGCTGATGGCAGGTGGCTCCGGGCCTCAGTGCCCTGCCAGTGGGCTCTACTGGGGAATCCGTGCTCTCGCACGCGGGGGAGGGGGGATTCGGTTGCAGGGGGGCCTCCCTACACATGCCTCTTCTTCTGTCACTTTGGCTGCGGCTGAGCCTGGCACTGGGTGCGTGCATGCTCAGGAGACAGGCTTCTGCGTGTCTCTGGACAGGCCCCGTGCCAGCTGGGACCTGAGCCCCAGCGCAGGTGCACCACCTGCGCTCAGGTTCCTTGGACCGGCCCAGGTCAGCTGAGAGGGAGGAGAACATGGTCCTCACCGCGGAGGGAAGCAAAAGTGCCGACACCTGCCAGCGGGAGAGCCGCATCCAGCAGCCCTGTGGGATCTAAGCCCCCTCTCGCCCCATCCGCTGCCTCCCTCCTCAGCCCCTCCTTTCGGGGCGCCCAGACGGCGCCCGGGGTAGGGGTGGGGGAGGGGCAGGGGCAAGCGCCAGGCCTCCCGCGCCGCCGTACTCCGCTCTCTGACGCCCGCAAAGCCGGGACCAAAGCGCAGGCGCCCCGGCCCGCTGGGCCGGCCACGCCCACCGCCGCCCTGGCGCGCAGGCGCCACTCACCCCGCCCCCGGCAGACTCGCCCCGACCCCGCCCCTCCTGGTTGCTCTGGAGACGGTGGCCACTGGGGCGAGGTGCCCAGGCCGGGGAGAGGGAAGACGGTGGTGAGGGATTGGGGGAGGGGGCGGGGAGGCGTTTTCTGCACTCGGGAGTGGTCCCCAGTGGCAGTGCCGGGACAGATGAGGCCAATAGGCATCCTGCCGAAACCCACCCGATGCACTTCGGGCAGCGCGTCCACTGCCAGGAAAACCTCCAGCGCTGGGGGAAGCGGGCTTCCAAAATGTATACACCGAATGCCACCAGGAGGCCACGGGGACGCGACGGAAGGGGTGGCCGACGTGGGTGGAGCCTGCTGGGTGGGGACTGGGCCAGGAGAGAAGCTCTGCTATGCTGTCCTGGACAGTTGTTCCCTCCCGTCTGTCTGGTGAAAAGCCAAGAGACAGAAGAAGCTCCAGGAACAAGAGAGCGGCTCCGTTGCCCAAAGTCAGAGGCAAAACTTCCACCGCTAGGGGCCACTGTAGGATAGGAATAGTTCCTTCCTCACACTTGCTGGGGGGCAGAGGGCTGAGTTCTAAGGCAGGGGGAGGGGCAGGGCCCCTTGCAGAAGGGGCTGTGGGGGAAGGGACCCCTGGGCCAGATCTGGGGCTGCTGGGAGAGCCCCCTCTCCATGCCATAGCTCCCCTGACCCAGGCCAAGGGTCTGGGTTGGGCCAGGCTGCCAGACCCGTCTGAAGAGGGGTTTCCTTGCCCACCAAAGTCCCCGAGGCCTCCTCAAGCGGGGGCCTACCTAGGGCCGGCCGGCGTTGCCCTGCAGGTCTCTCCCACGGCCATGGTCACAGACATGCTGTCTCCCATCGCCGTCACCTCCACCTTGTGTCAGGGGAACCCCGGCCTTTCCCACCGGTCACCTGCGGGCTTCGGCCTGGGCTCCCGGCCAGGCCTGCAGAGGCCTGTCTCCCGGAGAGCACAGGCCCAGAGTCTTCCCTCTCCCTTGTCAAGGACCTCTCTTTCTCTGCGTTTCTTTGGTGGGACGAGAGGGGCCCCAGAGCACCCCGACGACTCTGAGCAATCAGCCTGCCCTTTCTCCTCTCGCCCACCTTTTTGGCACCGGACGAACGAACGAGCATTTCTCTCGGCTCTGGGGCCGGGGGACGCAAAACGAAACTGCTTACCTATTGGGTGGTGAGACACTTGCGTGGAAATCATTTCTGCTCACTTGAGGCAGGCACTGCGGTCAAGTGGGCTTACAGGTCCAGGTGTTCCATGGACCGGGTATATTCTAAGCGGCCATCGTGACCGTCCAAAGCGGACGTATGGGTTGTTTGGGCCTTGGCTCGAGTCGTAACCATCCGTTTTGGGGGGAAAAAAAGTGAGAACCCATCATCTTAAGCACACTTCCCTCTGCCAGAGCACGCCACGCAACCAGGTGATGTTCCTACTGATTGCCGTTCCAAGCTACCATAGCGGCCAATGCCGCAGGGATACTGTCCAGATTTCCAAACCGAAGCAGATAGCCCTTCTCGCCGAGGCGCAGCTGCCTGGTCGATCAAGCCCCAGGCCCTGGTGCTCCTGAGGGCTGCGGGGACACCCAGGACTACGCTGCTGATGGCAGGTGGCTCCGGGCCTCAGTGCCCTGCCAGTGGGCTCTACTGGGGAATCCGTGCTCTCGCACGCGGGGGAGGGGGGATTCGGTTGCAGGGGGGCCTCCCTACACATGCCTCTTCTTCTGTCACTTTGGCTGCGGCTGAGCCTGGCACTGGGTGCGTGCATGCTCAGGAGACAGGCTTCTGCGTGTCTCTGGACAGGCCCCGTGCCAGCTGGGACCTGAGCCCCAGCGCAGGTGCACCACCTGCGCTCAGGTTCCTTGGACCGGCCCAGGTCAGCTGAGAGGGAGGAGAACATGGTCCTCACCGCGGAGGGAAGCAAAAGTGCCGACACCTGCCAGCGGGAGAGCCGCATCCAGCAGCCCTGTGGGATCTAAGCCCCCTCTCGCCCCATCCGCTGCCTCCCTCCTCAGCCCCTCCTTTCGGGGCGCCCAGACGGCGCCCGGGGTAGGGGTGGGGGAGGGGCAGGGGCAAGCGCCAGGCCTCCCGCGCCGCCGTACTCCGCTCTCTGACGCCCGCAAAGCCGGGACCAAAGCGCAGGCGCCCCGGCCCGCTGGGCCGGCCACGCCCACCGCCGCCCTGGCGCGCAGGCGCCACTCACCCCGCCCCCGGCAGACTCGCCCCGACCCCGCCCCTCCTGGTTGCTCTGGAGACGGTGGCCACTGGGGCGAGGTGCCCAGGCCGGGGAGAGGGAAGACGGTGGTGAGGGATTGGGGGAGGGGGCGGGGAGGCGTTTTCTGCACTCGGGAGTGGTCCCCAGTGGCAGTGCCGGGACAGATGAGGCCAATAGGCATCCTGCCGAAACCCACCCGATGCACTTCGGGCAGCGCGTCCACTGCCAGGAAAACCTCCAGCGCTGGGGGAAGCGGGCTTCCAAAATGTATACACCGAATGCCACCAGGAGGCCACGGGGACGCGACGGAAGGGGTGGCCGACGTGGGTGGAGCCTGCTGGGTGGGGACTGGGCCAGGAGAGAAGCTCTGCTATGCTGTCCTGGACAGTTGTTCCCTCCCGTCTGTCTGGTGAAAAGCCAAGAGACAGAAGAAGCTCCAGGAACAAGAGAGCGGCTCCGTTGCCCAAAGTCAGAGGCAAAACTTCCACCGCTAGGGGCCACTGTAGGATAGGAATAGTTCCTTCCTCACACTTGCTGGGGGGCAGAGGGCTGAGTTCTAAGGCAGGGGGAGGGGCAGGGCCCCTTGCAGAAGGGGCTGTGGGGGAAGGGACCCCTGGGCCAGATCTGGGGCTGCTGGGAGAGCCCCCTCTCCATGCCATAGCTCCCCTGACCCAGGCCAAGGGTCTGGGTTGGGCCAGGCTGCCAGACCCGTCTGAAGAGGGGTTTCCTTGCCCACCAAAGTCCCCGAGGCCTCCTCAAGCGGGGGCCTACCTAGGGCCGGCCGGCGTTGCCCTGCAGGTCTCTCCCACGGCCATGGTCACAGACATGCTGTCTCCCATCGCCGTCACCTCCACCTTGTGTCAGGGGAACCCCGGCCTTTCCCACCGGTCACCTGCGGGCTTCGGCCTGGGCTCCCGGCCAGGCCTGCAGAGGCCTGTCTCCCGGAGAGCACAGGCCCAGAGTCTTCCCTCTCCCTTGTCAAGGACCTCTCTTTCTCTGCGTTTCTTTGGTGGGACGAGAGGGGCCCCAGAGCACCCCGACGACTCTGAGCAATCAGCCTGCCCTTTCTCCTCTCGCCCACCTTTTTGGCACCGGACGAACGAACGAGCATTTCTCTCGGCTCTGGGGCCGGGGTACGCAAAACGAAACTGCTTACCTATTGGGTGGTGAGACACTTGCGTGGAAATCATTTCTGCTCACTTGAGGCAGGCACTGCGGTCAAGTGGGCTTACAGGCCCAGGTGTTCCATGGACCGGGTATATTCTAAGCGGCCATCGTGACCGTCCAAAGCGGACGTATGGGTTGTTTGGGCCTTGGCTCGAGTCGTAACCATCCGTTTTGGGGGGAAAAAAAGTGAGAACCCATCATCTTAAGCACACTTCCCTCTGCCAGAGCACGCCACGCAACCAGGTGATGTTCCTACTGATTGCCGTTCCAAGCTACCATAGCGGCCAATGCCGCAGGGATACTGTCCAGATTTCCAAACCGAAGCAGATAGCCCTTCTCGCCGAGGCGCAGCTGCCTGGTCGATCAAGCCCCAGGCCCTGGTGCTCCTGAGGGCTGCGGGGACACCCAGGACTACGCTGCTGATGGCAGGTGGCTCCGGGCCTCAGTGCCCTGCCAGTGGGCTCTACTGGGGAATCCGTGCTCTCGCACGCGGGGGAGGGGGGATTCGGTTGCAGGGGGGCCTCCCTACACATGCCTCTTCTTCTGTCACTTTGGCTGCGGCTGAGCCTGGCACTGGGTGCGTGCATGCTCAGGAGACAGGCTTCTGCGTGTCTCTGGACAGGCCCCGTGCCAGCTGGGACCTGAGCCCCAGCGCAGGTGCACCACCTGCGCTCAGGTTCCTTGGACCGGCCCAGGTCAGCTGAGAGGGAGGAGAACATGGTCCTCACCGCGGAGGGAAGCAAAAGTGCCGACACCTGCCAGCGGGAGAGCCGCATCCAGCAGCCCTGTGGGATCTAAGCCCCCTCTCGCCCCATCCGCTGCCTCCCTCCTCAGCCCCTCCTTTCGGGGCGCCCAGACGGCGCCCGGGGTAGGGGTGGGGGAGGGGCAGGGGCAAGCGCCAGGCCTCCCGCGCCGCCGTACTCCGCTCTCTGACGCCCGCAAAGCCGGGACCAAAGCGCAGGCGCCCCGGCCCGCTGGGCCGGCCACGCCCACCGCCGCCCTGGCGCGCAGGCGCCACTCACCCCGCCCCCGGCAGACTCGCCCCGACCCCGCCCCTCCTGGTTGCTCTGGAGACGGTGGCCACTGGCCCGAGGTGCCCAGGCCGGGGAGAGGGAAGACGGTGGTGAGGGATTGGGGGAGGGGGCGGGGAGGCGTTTTCTGCACTCGGGAGTGGTCCCCAGTGGCAATGCCGGGACAGATGAGGCCAATAGGCATCCTGCCGAAACCCACCCGATGCACTTCGGGCAGCGCGTCCACTGCCAGGAAAACCTCCAGCGCTGGGGGAAGCGGGCTTCCAAAATGTATACACCGAATGCCACCAGGAGGCCACGGGGACGCGACGGAAGGGGTGGCCGACGTGGGTGGAGCCTGCTGGGTGGGGACTGGGCCAGGAGAGAAGCTCTGCTATGCTGTCCTGGACAGTTGTTCCCTCCCGTCTGTCTGGTGAAAAGCCAAGAGACAGAAGAAGCTCCAGGAACAAGAGAGCGGCTCCGTTGCCCAAAGTCAGAGGCAAAACTTCCACCGCTAGGGGCCACTGTAGGATAGGAATAGTTCCTTCCTCACACTTGCTGGGGGGCAGAGGGCTGAGTTCTAAGGCAGGGGGAGGGGCAGGGCCCCTTGCAGAAGGGGCTGTGGGGGAAGGGACCCCTGGGCCAGATCTGGGGCTGCTGGGAGAGCCCCCTCTCCATGCCATAGCTCCCCTGACCCAGGCCAAGGGTCTGGGTTGGGCCAGGCTGCCAGACCCGTCTGAAGAGGGGTTTCCTTGCCCACCAAAGTCCCCGAGGCCTCCTCAAGCGGGGGCCTACCTAGGGCCGGCCGGCGTTGCCCTGCAGGTCTCTCCCACGGCCATGGTCACAGACATGCTGTCTCCCATCGCCGTCACCTCCACCTTGTGTCAGGGGAACCCCGGCCTTTCCCACCGGTCACCTGCGGGCTTCGGCCTGGGCTCCCGGCCAGGCCTGCAGAGGCCTGTCTCCCGGAGAGCACAGGCCCAGAGTCTTCCCTCTCCCTTGTCAAGGACCTCTCTTTCTCTGCGTTTCTTTGGTGGGACGAGAGGGGCCCCAGAGCACCCCGACGACTCTGAGCAATCAGCCTGCCCTTTCTCCTCTCGCCCACCTTTTTGGCACCGGACGAACGAACGAGCATTTCTCTCGGCTCTGGGGCCGGGGGACGCAAAACGAAACTGCTTACCTATTGGGTGGTGAGACACTTGCGTGGAAATCATTTCTGCTCACTTGAGGCAGGCACTGCGGTCAAGTGGGCTTACAGGTCCAGGTGTTCCATGGACCGGGTATATTCTAAGCGGCCATCGTGACCGTCCAAAGCGGACGTATGGGTTGTTTGGGCCTTGGCTCGAGTCGTAACCATCTGTTTTGGGGGAAAAAAAGTGAGAACCCATCATCTTAAGCACACTTCCCTCTGCCAGAGCACGCCACGCAACCAGGTGATGTTCCTACTGATTGCCGTTCCAAGCTACCATAGCGGCCAATGCCGCAGGGATACTGTCCAGATTTCCAAACCGAAGCAGATAGCCCTTCTCGCCGAGGCGCAGCTGCCTGGTCGATCAAGCCCCAGGCCCTGGTGCTCCTGAGGGCTGCGGGGACACCCAGGACTACGCTGCTGATGGCAGGTGGCTCCGGGCCTCAGTGCCCTGCCAGTGGGCTCTACTGGGGAATCCGTGCTCTCGCACGCGGGGGAGGGGGGATTCGGTTGCAGGGGGGCCTCCCTACACATGCCTCTTCTTCTGTCACTTTGGCTGCGGCTGAGCCTGGCACTGGGTGCGTGCATGCTCAGGAGACAGGCTTCTGCGTGTCTCTGGACAGGCCCCGTGCCAGCTGGGACCTGAGCCCCAGCGCAGGTGCACCACCTGCGCTCAGGTTCCTTGGACCGGCCCAGGTCAGCTGAGAGGGAGGAGAACATGGTCCTCACCGCGGAGGGAAGCAAAAGTGCCGACACCTGCCAGCGGGAGAGCCGCATCCAGCAGCCCTGTGGGATCTAAGCCCCCTCTCGCCCCATCCGCTGCCTCCCTCCTCAGCCCCTCCTTTCGGGGCGCCCAGACGGCGCCCGGGGTAGGGGTGGGGGAGGGGCAGGGGCAAGCGCCAGGCCTCCCGCGCCGCCGTACTCCGCTCTCTGACGCCCGCAAAGCCGGGACCAAAGCGCAGGCGCCCCGGCCCGCTGGGCCGGCCACGCCCACCGCCGCCCTGGCGCGCAGGCGCCACTCACCCCGCCCCCGGCAGACTCGCCCCGACCCCGCCCCTCCTGGTTGCTCTGGAGACGGTGGCCACTGGGGCGAGGTGCCCAGGCCGGGGAGAGGGAAGACGGTGGTGAGGGATTGGGGGAGGGGGCGGGGAGGCGTTTTCTGCACTCGGGAGTGGTCCCCAGTGGCAGTGCCGGGACAGATGAGGCCAATAGGCATCCTGCCGAAACCCACCCGATGCACTTCGGGCAGCGCGTCCACTGCCAGGAAAACCTCCAGCGCTGGGGAAGCGGGCTTCCAAAATGTATACACCGAATGCCACCAGGAGGCCACGGGGACGCGACGGAAGGGGTGGCCGACGTGGGTGGAGCCTGCTGGGTGGGGACTGGGCCAGGAGAGAAGCTCTGCTATGCTGTCCTGGACAGTTGTTCCCTCCCGTCTGTCTGGTGAAAAGCCAAGAGACAGAAGAAGCTCTAGGAACAAGAGAGCGGCTCCGTTGCCCAAAGTCAGAGGCAAAACTTCCACCGCTAGGGGCCACTGTAGGATAGGAATAGTTCCTTCCTCACACTTGCTGGGGGGCAGAGGGCTGAGTTCTAAGGCAGGGGGAGGGGCAGGGCCCCTTGCAGAAGGGGCTGTGGGGGAAGGGACCCCTGGGCCAGATCTGGGGCTGCTGGGAGAGCCCCCTCTCCATGCCATAGCTCCCCTGACCCAGGCCAAGGGTCTGGGTTGGGCCAGGCTGCCAGACCCGTCTGAAGAGGGGTTTCCTTGCCCACCAAAGTCCCCGAGGCCTCCTCAAGCGGGGGCCTACCTAGGGCCGGCCGGCGTTGCCCTGCAGGTCTCTCCCACGGCCATGGTCACAGACATGCTGTCTCCCATCGCCGTCACCTCCACCTTGTGTCAGGGGAACCCCGGCCTTTCCCACCGGTGACCTGCGGGCTTCGGCCTGGGCTAACGGCCAGGCCTGCAGAGGCCTGTCTCCCGGAGAGCACAGGCCCAGAGTCTTCCCTCTCCCTTGTCAAGGACCTCTCTTTCTCTGCGTTTCTTTGGTGGGACGAGAGGGGCCCCAGAGCACCCCGACGACTCTGAGCAATCAGCCTGCCCTTTCTCCTCTCGCCCACCTTTTTGGCACCGGACTAACGAACGAGCATTTCTCTCGGCTCTGGGGCCGGGGGACGCAAAACGAAACTGCTTACCTATTGGGTGGTGAGACACTTGCGTGGAAATCATTTCTGCTCACTTGAGGCAGGCACTGCGGTCAAGTGGGCTTACAGGTCCAGGTGTTCCATGGACCGGGTATATTCTAAGCGGCCATCGTGACCGTCCAAAGCGGACGTATGGGTTGTTTGGGCCTTGGCTCGAGTCGTAACCATCCGTTTTGGGGGGAAAAAAAGTGAGAACCCATCATCTTAAGCACACTTCCCTCTGCCAGAGCACGCCACGCAACCAGGTGATGTTCCTACTGATTGCCGTTCCAAGCTACCATAGCGGCCAATGCCGCAGGGATACTGTCCAGATTTCCAAACCGAAGCAGATAGCCCTTCTCGCCGAGGCGCAGCTGCCTGGTCGATCAAGCCCCAGGCCCTGGTGCTCCTGAGGGCTGCGGGGACACCCAGGACTACGCTGCTGATGGCAGGTGGCTCCGGGCCTCAGTGCCCTGCCAGTGGGCTCTACTGGGGAATCCGTGCTCTCGCACGCGGGGGAGGGGGGATTCGGTTGCAGGGGGGCCTCCCTACACATGCCTCTTCTTCTGTCACTTTGGCTGCGGCTGAGCCTGGCACTGGGTGCGTGCATGCTCAGGAGACAGGCTTCTGCGTGTCTCTGGACAGGCCCCGTGCCAGCTGGGACCTGAGCCCCAGCGCAGGTGCACCACCTGCGCTCAGGTTCCTTGGACCGGCCCAGGTCAGCTGAGAGGGAGGAGAACATGGTCCTCACCGCGGAGGGAAGCAAAAGTGCCGACACCTGCCAGCGGGAGAGCCGCATCCAGCAGCCCTGTGGGATCTAAGCCCCCTCTCGCCCCATCCGCTGCCTCCCTCCTCAGCCCCTCCTTTCGGGGCGCCCAGACGGCGCCCGGGGTAGGGGTGGGGGAGGGGCAGGGGCAAGCGCCAGGCCTCCCGCGCCGCCGTACTCCGCTCTCTGACGCCCGCAAAGCCGGGACCAAAGCGCAGGCGCCCCGGCCCGCTGGGCCGGCCACGCCCACCGCCGCCCTGGCGCGCAGGCGCCACTCACCCCGCCCCCGGCAGACTCGCCCCGACCCCGCCCCTCCTGGTTGCTCTGGAGACGGTGGCCACTGGCGCGAGGTGCACAGGCCGGGGAGAGGGAAGACGGCGGTGAGGGATTGGGGGAGGGGGCGGGGAGGCGTTTTCTGCACTCGGGAGTGGTCCCCAGTGGCAGTGCCGGGACAGATGAGGCCAATAGGCATCCTGCCGAAACCCACCCGATGCACTTCGGGCAGCGCGTCCACTGCCAGGAAAACCTCCAGCGCTGGGGGAAGCGGGCTTCCAAAATGTATACACCGAATGCCACCAGGAGGCCACGGGGACGCGACGGAAGGGGTGGCCGACGTGGGTGGAGCCTGCTGGGTGGGGACTGGGCCAGGAGAGAAGCTCTGCTATGCTGTCCTGGACAGTTGTTCCCTCCCGTCTGTCTGGTGAAAAGCCAAGAGACAGAAGAAGCTCCAGGAACAAGAGAGCGGCTCCGTTGCCCAAAGTCAGAGGCAAAACTTCCACCGCTAGGGGCCACTGTAGGATAGGAATAGTTCCTTCCTCACACTTGCTGGGGGGCAGAGGGCTGAGTTCTAAGGCAGGGGGAGGGGCAGGGCCCCTTGCAGAAGGGGCTGTGGGGGAAGGGACCCCTGGGCCAGATCTGGGGCTGCTGGGAGAGCCCCCTCTCCATGCCATAGCTCCCCTGACCCAGGCCAAGGGTCTGGGTTGGGCCAGGCTGCCAGACCCGTCTGAAGAGGGGTTTCCTTGCCCACCAAAGTCCCCGAGGCCTCCTCAAGCGGGGGCCTACCTAGGGCCGGCCGGCGTTGCCCTGCAGGTCTCTCCCACGGCCATGGTCACAGACATGCTGTCTCCCATCGCCGTCACCTCCACCTTGTGTCAGGGGAACCCCGGCCTTTCCCACCGGTCAACTGCGGGCTTCGGCCTGGGCTCCCGGCCAGGCCTGCAGAGGCCTGTCTCCCGGAGAGCACAGGCCCAGAGTCTTCCCTCTCCCTTGTCAAGGACCTCTCTTTCTCTGCGTTTCTTTGGTGGGACGAGAGGGGCCCCAGAGCACCCCGACGACTCTGAGCAATCAGCCTGCCCTTTCTCCTCTCGCCCACCTTTTTGGGACCGTACGAACGAACGAGCATTTCTCTCGGCTCTGGGGCCGGGGGACGCAAAACGAAACTGCTTACCTATTGGGTGGTGAGACACTTGCGTGGAAATAATTTCTGCTCACTTGAGGCAGGCACCGCGGTCAAGTGGGCTTACAGGTCCAGGTGTTCCATGGACCGGATATATTCTAAGCGGCCATCGTGACCGTCCAAAGCGGACGTATGGGTTGTTTGGGCCTTGACTCGAGTCGTAACCATCCGTTTTGGGGGGAAAAAAAGTGAGAACCCATCATCTTAAGCACACTTCCCTCTGCCAGAGCACGCCACGCAACCAGGTGATGTTCCTCCTGATTGCCGTTCCAAGCTACCATAGCGGCCAATGCCGCAGGGATACTGTCCAGATTTCCAAACTGAAGCAGATAGCCCTTCTCGCCGAGGCGCAGCTGCCTGGTCGATCAAGCCCCAGGCCCTGGTGCTCCTGAGGGCTGCGGGGACACCCAGGACTACGCTGCTGATGGCAGGTGGCTCCGGGCCTCAGTGCCCCTGCCAGTGGGCTCTACTGGGGAATCAGTGCTCTCGCACGCGGGGGAGGGGGGATTCGGTTGCAGGGGGGCCTCCCTACACATGCCTCTTCTTCTGTCACTTTGGCTGCGGCTGAGCCTGGCACTGGGTGCGTGCATGCTCAGGAGACAGGCTTCTGCGTGTCTCTGGACAGGCCCCGTGCCAGCTGGGACCTGAGCCCCAGCGCAGGTGCACCACCTGCGCTCAGGTTCCTTGGACCGGCCCAGGTCAGCTGAGAGGGAGGAGAACATGGTCCTCACCGCGGAGGGAAGCAAAAGTGCCGACACCTGCCAGCGGGAGAGCCGCATCCAGCAGCCCTGTGGGATCTAAGCCCCCTCTCGCCCCATCCGCTGCCTCCCTCCTCAGCCCCTCCTTTCGGGGCGCCCAGACGGCGCCCGGGGTAGGGGTGGGGGAGGGGCAGGGGCAAGCGCCAGGCCTCCCGCGCCGCCGTACTCCGCTCTCTGACGCCCGCAAAGCCGGGACCAAAGCGCAGGCGCCCCGGCCCGCTGGGCCGGACACGCCCACCGCCGCCCTGGCGCGCAGGCGCCACTCACCCCGCCCCCAGCAGACTCGCCCCGACCCCGCCCCTCCTGGTTGCTCTGGAGACGGTGGCCACTGGCGCGAGGTGCACAGGCCTGGGAGAGGGAAGACGGTGGTGAGGGATTGGGGGAGGGGGCGGGGAGGCGTTTTCTGCACTCGGGAGTGGTCCCCAGTGGCAGTGCCGGGACAGATGAGGCCAATAGGCATCCTGCCGAAACCCACCCGATGCACTTCGGGCAGCGCGTCCACTGCCAGGAAAACCTCCAGCGCTGGGGGAAGCGGGCTTCCAAAATGTATACACCGAATGCCACCAGGAGGCCACGGGGACGCGACGGAAGGGGGTGGCCGACGTGGGTGGAGCCTGCTGGGTGGGGACTGGGCCAGGAGAGAAGCTCTGCTATGCTGTCCTGGACAGTTGTTCCCTCCCGTCTGTCTGGTGAAAAGCCAAGAGACAGAAGAAGCTCCAGGAACAAGAGAGCGGCTCCGTTGCCCAAAGTCAGAGGCAAAACTTCCACCGCTAGGGGCCACTGTAGGATAGGAATAGTTCCTTCCTCACACTTGCTGGGGGGCAGAGGGCTGAGTTCTAAGGCAGGGGGAGGGGCAGGGCCCCTTGCAGAAGGGGCTGTGGGGGAAGGGACCCCTGGGCCAGATCTGGGGCTGCTGGGAGAGTCCCCTCTCCATGCCATAGCTCCCCTGACCCAGGCCAAGGGTCTGGGTTGGGCCAGGCTGCCAGACCCGTCTGAAGAGGGGTTTCCTTGCCCACCAAAGTCCCCGAGGCCTCCTCAAGCGGGGGCCTACCTAGGGCCGGCCGGCATTGCCCTGCAGGTCTCTCCCACGGCCATGGTCACAGACATGCTGTCTCCCATCGCCGTCACCTCCACCTTGTGTCAGGGGAACCCCGGCCTTTCCCACCGGTCACCTGCGGGCTTCGGCCTGGGCTCCCGGCCAGGCCTGCAGAGGCCTGTCTCCCGGAGAGCACAGGCCCAGAGTCTTCCCTCTCCCTTGTCAAGGACCTCTCTTTCTCTGCGTTTCTTTGGTGGGACGAGAGGGGCCCCAGAGCACCCCGACGACTCTGAGCAATCAGCCTGCCCTTTCTCCTCTCGCCCACCTTTTTGGCACCGGACGAACGAACGAGCATTTCTCTCGGCTCTGGGGCCGGGGGACGCAAAACGAAACTGCTTACCTATTGGGTGGTGAGACACTTGCGTGGAAATCATTTCTGCTCACTTGAGGCAGGCACTGCGGTCAAGTGGGCTTACAGGTCCAGGTGTTCCATGGACCGGGTATATTCTAAGCGGCCATCGTGACCGTCCAAAGCGGACGTATGGGTTGTTTGGGCCTTGGCTCGAGTCGTAACCATCCGTTTTGGGGGAAAAAAAGTGAGAACCCATCATCTTAAGCACACTTCCCTCTGCCAGAGCACGCCACGCAACCAGGTGATGTTCCTACTGATTGCCGTTCCAAGCTACCATAGCGGCCAATGCCGCAGGGATACTGTCCAGATTTCCAAACCGAAGCAGATAGCCCTTCTCGCCGAGGCGCAGCTGCCTGGTCGATCAAGCCCCAGGCCCTGGTGCTCCTGAGGGCTGCGGGGACACCCAGGACTACGCTGCTGATGGCAGGTGGCTCCGGGCCTCAGTGCCCTGCCAGTGGGCTCTACTGGGGAATCCGTGCTCTCGCACGCGGGGGAGGGGGGATTCGGTTGCAGGGGGGCCTCCCTACACATGCCTCTTCTTCTGTCACTTTGGCTGTGGCTGAGCCTGGCACTGGGTGCGTGCATGCTCAGGAGACAGGCTTCTGCGTGTCTCTGGACAGGCCCGGGCCAGCTGGGACCTGAGCCCCAGCGCAGGTGCACCACCTGCGCTCAGGTTCCTTGGACCGGCCCAGGTCAGCTGAGAGGGAGGAGAACATGGTCCTCACCGCGGAGGGAAGCAAAAGTGCCGACACCTGCCAGCGGGAGAGCCGCATCCAGCAGCCCTGTGGGATCTAAGCCCCCTCTCGCCCCATCCGCTGCCTCCCTCCTCAGCCCCTCCTTTCGGGGCGCCCAGACGGCGCCCGGGGTAGGGGTGGGGGAGGGGCAGGGGCAAGCGCCAGGCCTCCCGCGCCGCCGTACTCCGCTCTCTGACGCCCGCAAAGCCGGGACCAAAGCGCAGGCGCCCCGGCCCGCTGGGCCGGCCACGCCCACCGCCGCCCTGGCGCGCAGGCGCCACTCACCCCGCCCCCGGCAGACTCGCCCCGACCCCGCCCCTCCTGGTTGCTCTGGAGACGGTGGCCACTGGCGCGAGGTGCCCAGGCCGGGGAGAGGGAAGACGGTGGTGAGGGATTGGGGGAGGGGGCGGGGAGGCGTTTTCTGCACTCGGGAGTGGTCCCCAGTGGCAGTGCCGGGACAGATGAGGCCAATAGGCATCCTGCCGAAACCCACCCGATGCACTTCGGGCAGCGCGTCCACTGCCAGGAAAACCTCCAGCGCTGGGGGAAGCGGGCTTCCAAAATGTATACACCGAATGCCACCAGGAGGCCACGGGGACGCGACGGAAGGGGTGGCCGACGTGGGTGGAGCCTGCTGGGTGGGGACTGGGCCAGGAGAGAAGCTCTGCTATGCTGTCCTGGACAGTTGTTCCCTCCCGTCTGTCTGGTGAAAAGCCAAGAGACAGAAGAAGCTCCAGGAACAAGAGAGCGGCTCCGTTGCCCAAAGTCAGAGGCAAAACTTCCACCGCTAGGGGCCACTGTAGGATAGGAATAGTTCCTTCCTCACACTTGCTGGGGGGCAGAGGGCTGAGTTCTAAGGCAGGGGGAGGGGCAGGGCCCCTTGCAGAAGGGGCTGTGGGGGAAGGGACCCCTGGGCCAGATCTGGGGCTGCTGGGAGAGCCCCCTCTCCATGCCATAGCTCCCCTGACCCAGGCCAAGGGTCTGGGTTGGGCCAGGCTGCCAGACCCGTCTGAAGAGGGGTTTCCTTGCCCACCAAAGTCCCCGAGGCCTCCTCAAGCGGGGGCCTACCTAGGGCCGGCCGGCGTTGCCCTGCAGGTCTCTCCCACGGCCATGGTCACAGACATGCTGTCTCCCATCGCCGTCACCTCCACCTTGTGTCAGGGGAACCCCGGCCTTTCCCACCGGTCACCTGCGGGCTTCGGCCTGGGCTCCCGGCCAGGCCTGCAGAGGCCTGTCTCCCGGAGAGCACAGGCCCAGAGTCTTCCCTCTCCCTTGTCAAGGACCTCTCTTTCTCTGCGTTTCTTTGGTGGGACGAGAGGGGCCCCAGAGCACCCCGACGACTCTGAGCAATCAGCCTGCCCTTTCTCCTCTCGCCCACCTTTTTGGCACCGGACGAACGAACGAGCATTTCTCTCGGCTCTGGGGCCGGGGTACGCAAAACGAAACTGCTTACCTATTGGGTGGTGAGACACTTGCGTGGAAATCATTTCTGCTCACTTGAGGCAGGCACTGCGGTCAAGTGGGCTTACAGGCCCAGGTGTTCCATGGACCGGGTATATTCTAAGCGGCCATCGTGACCGTCCAAAGCGGACGTATGGGTTGTTTGGGCCTTGGCTCGAGTCGTAACCATCCGTTTTGGGGGGAAAAAAAGTGAGAACCCATCATCTTAAGCACACTTCCCTCTGCCAGAGCACGCCACGCAACCAGGTGATGTTCCTACTGATTGCCGTTCCAAGCTACCATAGCGGCCAATGCCGCAGGGATACTGTCCAGATTTCCAAACCGAAGCAGATAGCCCTTCTCGCCGAGGCGCAGCTGCCTGGTCGATCAAGCCCCAGGCCCTGGTGCTCCTGAGGGCTGCGGGGACACCCAGGACTACGCTGCTGATGGCAGGTGGCTCCGGGCCTCAGTGCCCTGCCAGTGGGCTCTACTGGGGAATCCGTGCTCTCGCACGCGGGGGAGGGGGGATTCGGTTGCAGGGGGGCCTCCCTACACATGCCTCTTCTTCTGTCACTTTGGCTGCGGCTGAGCCTGGCACTGGGTGCGTGCATGCTCAGGAGACAGGCTTCTGCGTGTCTCTGGACAGGCCCCGTGCCAGCTGGGACCTGAGCCCCAGCGCAGGTGCACCACCTGCGCTCAGGTTCCTTGGACCGGCCCAGGTCAGCTGAGAGGGAGGAGAACATGGTCCTCACCGCGGAGGGAAGCAAAAGTGCCGACACCTGCCAGCGGGAGAGCCGCATCCAGCAGCCCTGTGGGATCTAAGCCCCCTCTCGCCCCATCCGCTGCCTCCCTCCTCAGCCCCTCCTTTCGGGGCGCCCAGACGGCGCCCGGGGTAGGGGTGGGGGAGGGGCAGGGGCAAGCGCCAGGCCTCCCGCGCCGCCGTACTCCGCTCTCTGACGCCCGCAAAGCCGGGACCAAAGCGCAGGCGCCCCGGCCCGCTGGGCCGGCCACGCCCACCGCCGCCCTGGCGCGCAGGCGCCACTCACCCCGCCCCCGGCAGACTCGCCCCGACCCCGCCCCTCCTGGTTGCTCTGGAGACGGTGGCCACTGGCGCGAGGTGCACAGGCCGGGGAGAGGGAAGACGGCGGTGAGGGATTGGGGGAGGGGGCGGGGAGGCGTTTTCTGCACTCGGGAGTGGTCCCCAGTGGCAGTGCCGGGACAGATGAGGCCAATAGGCATCCTGCCGAAACCCACCCGATGCACTTCGGGCAGCGCGTCCACTGCCAGGAAAACCTCCAGCGCTGGGGGAAGCGGGCTTCCAAAATGTATACACCGAATGCCACCAGGAGGCCACGGGGACGCGACGGAAGGGGTGGCCGACGTGGGTGGAGCCTGCTGGGTGGGGACTGGGCCAGGAGAGAAGCTCTGCTATGCTGTCCTGGACAGTTGTTCCCTCCCGTCTGTCTGGTGAAAAGCCAAGAGACAGAAGAAGCTCCAGGAACAAGAGAGCGGCTCCGTTGCCCAAAGTCAGAGGCAAAACTTCCACCGCTAGGGGCCACTGTAGGATAGGAATAGTTCCTTCCTCACACTTGCTGGGGGGCAGAGGGCTGAGTTCTAAGGCAGGGGGAGGGGCAGGGCCCCTTGCAGAAGGGGCTGTGGGGGAAGGGACCCCTGGGCCAGATCTGGGGCTGCTGGGAGAGCCCCCTCTCCATGCCATAGCTCCCCTGACCCAGGCCAAGGGTCTGGGTTGGGCCAGGCTGCCAGACCCGTCTGAAGAGGGGTTTCCTTGCCCACCAAAGTCCCCGAGGCCTCCTCAAGCGGGGGCCTACCTAGGGCCGGCCGGCGTTGCCCTGCAGGTCTCTCCCACGGCCATGGTCACAGACATGCTGTCTCCCATCGCCGTCACCTCCACCTTGTGTCAGGGGAACCCCGGCCTTTCCCACCGGTCAACTGCGGGCTTCGGCCTGGGCTCCCGGCCAGGCCTGCAGAGGCCTGTCTCCCGGAGAGCACAGGCCCAGAGTCTTCCCTCTCCCTTGTCAAGGACCTCTCTTTCTCTGCGTTTCTTTGGTGGGACGAGAGGGGCCCCAGAGCACCCCGACGACTCTGAGCAATCAGCCTGCCCTTTCTCCTCTCGCCCACCTTTTTGGGACCGTACGAACGAACGAGCATTTCTCTCGGCTCTGGGGCCGGGGGACGCAAAACGAAACTGCTTACCTATTGGGTGGTGAGACACTTGCGTGGAAATAATTTCTGCTCACTTGAGGCAGGCACCGCGGTCAAGTGGGCTTACAGGTCCAGGTGTTCCATGGACCGGATATATTCTAAGCGGCCATCGTGACCGTCCAAAGCGGACGTATGGGTTGTTTGGGCCTTGACTCGAGTCGTAACCATCCGTTTTGGGGGGAAAAAAAGTGAGAACCCATCATCTTAAGCACACTTCCCTCTGCCAGAGCACGCCACGCAACCAGGTGATGTTCCTCCTGATTGCCGTTCCAAGCTACCATAGCGGCCAATGCCGCAGGGATACTGTCCAGATTTCCAAACTGAAGCAGATAGCCCTTCTCGCCGAGGCGCAGCTGCCTGGTCGATCAAGCCCCAGGCCCTGGTGCTCCTGAGGGCTGCGGGGACACCCAGGACTACGCTGCTGATGGCAGGTGGCTCCGGGCCTCAGTGCCCTGCCAGTGGGCTCTACTGGGGAATCAGTGCTCTCGCACGCGGGGGAGGGGGGATTCGGTTGCAGGGGGGCCTCCCTACACATGCCTCTTCTTCTGTCACTTTGGCTGCGGCTGAGCCTGGCACTGGGTGCGTGCATGCTCAGGAGACAGGCTTCTGCGTGTCTCTGGACAGGCCCCGTGCCAGCTGGGACCTGAGCCCCAGCGCAGGTGCACCACCTGCGCTCAGGTTCCTTGGACCGGCCCAGGTCAGCTGAGAGGGAGGAGAACATGGTCCTCACCGCGGAGGGAAGCAAAAGTGCCGACACCTGCCAGCGGGAGAGCCGCATCCAGCAGCCCTGTGGGATCTAAGCCCCCTCTCGCCCCATCCGCTGCCTCCCTCCTCAGCCCCTCCTTTCGGGGCGCCCAGACGGCGCCCGGGGTAGGGGTGGGGGAGGGGCAGGGGCAAGCGCCAGGCCTCCCGCGCCGCCGTACTCCGCTCTCTGACGCCCGCAAAGCCGGGACCAAAGCGCAGGCGCCCCGGCCCGCTGGGCCGGACACGCCCACCGCCGCCCTGGCGCGCAGGCGCCACTCACCCCGCCCCCGGCAGACTCGCCCCGACCCCGCCCCTCCTGGTTGCTCTGGAGACGGTGGCCACTGGCGCGAGGTGCACAGGCCTGGGAGAGGGAAGACGGTGGTGAGGGATTGGGGGAGGGGGCGGGGAGGCGTTTTCTGCACTCGGGAGTGGTCCCCAGTGGCAGTGCCGGGACAGATGAGGCCAATAGGCATCCTGCCGAAACCCACCCGATGCACTTCGGGCAGCGCGTCCACTGCCAGGAAAACCTCCAGCGCTGGGGGAAGCGGGCTTCCAAAATGTATACACCGAATGCCACCAGGAGGCCACGGGGACGCGACGGAAGGGGTGGCCGACGTGGGTGGAGCCTGCTGGGTGGGGACTGGGCCAGGAGAGAAGCTCTGCTATGCTGTCCTGGACAGTTGTTCCCTCCCGTCTGTCTGGTGAAAAGCCAAGAGACAGAAGAAGCTCCAGGAACAAGAGAGCGGCTCCGTTGCCCAAAGTCAGAGGCAAAACTTCCACCGCTAGGGGCCACTGTAGGATAGGAATAGTTCCTTCCTCACACTTGCTGGGGGGCAGAGGGCTGAGTTCTAAGGCAGGGGGAGGGGCAGGGCCCCTTGCAGAAGGGGCTGTGGGGGAAGGGACCCCTGGGCCAGATCTGGGGCTGCTGGGAGAGTCCCCTCTCCATGCCATAGCTCCCCTGACCCAGGCCAAGGGTCTGGGTTGGGCCAGGCTGCCAGACCCGTCTGAAGAGGGGTTTCCTTGCCCACCAAAGTCCCCGAGGCCTCCTCAAGCGGGGGCCTACCTAGGGCCGGCCGGCATTGCCCTGCAGGTCTCTCCCACGGCCATGGTCACAGACATGCTGTCTCCCATCGCCGTCACCTCCACCTTGTGTCAGGGGAACCCCGGCCTTTCCCACCGGTCACCTGCGGGCTTCGGCCTGGGCTCCCGGCCAGGCCTGCAGAGGCCTGTCTCCCGGAGAGCACAGGCCCAGAGTCTTCCCTCTCCCTTGTCAAGGACCTCTCTTTCTCTGCGTTTCTTTGGTGGGACGAGAGGGGCCCCAGAGCACCCCGACGACTCTGAGCAATCAGCCTGCCCTTTCTCCTCTCGCCCACCTTTTTGGCACCGGACGAACGAACGAGCATTTCTCTCGGCTCTGGGGCCGGGGGACGCAAAACGAAACTGCTTACCTATTGGGTGGTGAGACACTTGCGTGGAAATCATTTCTGCTCACTTGAGGCAGGCACTGCGGTCAAGTGGGCTTACAGGTCCAGGTGTTCCATGGACCGGGTATATTCTAAGCGGCCATCGTGACCGTCCAAAGCGGACGTATGGGTTGTTTGGGCCTTGGCTCGAGTCGTAACCATCCGTTTTGGGGGAAAAAAAGTGAGAACCCATCATCTTAAGCACACTTCCCTCTGCCAGAGCACGCCACGCAACCAGGTGATGTTCCTACTGATTGCCGTTCCAAGCTACCATAGCGGCCAATGCCGCAGGGATACTGTCCAGATTTCCAAACCGAAGCAGATAGCCCTTCTCGCCGAGGCGCAGCTGCCTGGTCGATCAAGCCCCAGGCCCTGGTGCTCCTGAGGGCTGCGGGGACACCCAGGACTACGCTGCTGATGGCAGGTGGCTCCGGGCCTCAGTGCCCTGCCAGTGGGCTCTACTGGGGAATCCGTGCTCTCGCACGCGGGGGAGGGGGGATTCGGTTGCAGGGGGGCCTCCCTACACATGCCTCTTCTTCTGTCACTTTGGCTGTGGCTGAGCCTGGCACTGGGTGCGTGCATGCTCAGGAGACAGGCTTCTGCGTGTCTCTGGACAGGCCCCGGGCCAGCTGGGACCTGAGCCCCAGCGCAGGTGCACCACCTGCGCTCAGGTTCCTTGGACCGGCCCAGGTCAGCTGAGAGGGAGGAGAACATGGTCCTCACCGCGGAGGGAAGCAAAAGTGCCGACACCTGCCAGCGGGAGAGCCGCATCCAGCAGCCCTGTGGGATCTAAGCCCCCTCTCGCCCCATCCGCTGCCTCCCTCCTCAGCCCCTCCTTTCGGGGCGCCCAGACGGCGCCCGGGGTAGGGGTGGGGGAGGGGCAGGGGCAAGCGCCAGGCCTCCCGCGCCGCCGTACTCCGCTCTCTGACGCCCGCAAAGCCGGGACCAAAGCGCAGGCGCCCCGGCCCGCTGGGCCGGCCACGCCCACCGCCGCCCTGGCGCGCAGGCGCCACTCACCCCGCCCCCGGCAGACTCGCCCCGACCCCGCCCCTCCTGGTTGCTCTGGAGACGGTGGCCACTGGCGCGAGGTGCCCAGGCCGGGGAGAGGGAAGACGGTGGTGAGGGATTGGGGGAGGGGGCGGGGAGGCGTTTTCTGCACTCGGGAGTGGTCCCCAGTGGCAGTGCCGGGACAGATGAGGCCAATAGGCATCCTGCCGAAACCCACCCGATGCACTTCGGGCAGCGCGTCCACTGCCAGGAAAACCTCCAGCGCTGGGGGAAGCGGGCTTCCAAAATGTATACACCGAATGCCACCAGGAGGCCACGGGGACGCGACGGAAGGGGTGGCCGACGTGGGTGGAGCCTGCTGGGTGGGGACTGGGCCAGGAGAGAAGCTCTGCTATGCTGTCCTGGACAGTTGTTCCCTCCCGTCTGTCTGGTGAAAAGCCAAGAGACAGAAGAAGCTCCAGGAACAAGAGAGCGGCTCCGTTGCCCAAAGTCAGAGGCAAAACTTCCACCGCTAGGGGCCACTGTAGGATAGGAATAGTTCCTTCCTCACACTTGCTGGGGGGCAGAGGGCTGAGTTCTAAGGCAGGGGGAGGGGCAGGGCCCCTTGCAGAAGGGGCTGTGGGGGAAGGGACCCCTGGGCCAGATCTGGGGCTGCTGGGAGAGCCCCCTCTCCATGCCATAGCTCCCCTGACCCAGGCCAAGGGTCTGGGTTGGGCCAGGCTGCCAGACCCGTCTGAAGAGGGGTTTCCTTGCCCACCAAAGTCCCCGAGGCCTCCTCAAGCGGGGGCCTACCTAGGGCCGGCCGGCGTTGCCCTGCAGGTCTCTCCCACGGCCATGGTCACAGACATGCTGTCTCCCATCGCCGTCACCTCCACCTTGTGTCAGGGGAACCCCGGCCTTTCCCACCGGTCACCTGCGGGCTTCGGCCTGGGCTCCCGGCCAGGCCTGCAGAGGCCTGTCTCCCGGAGAGCACAGGCCCAGAGTCTTCCCTCTCCCTTGTCAAGGACCTCTCTTTCTCTGCGTTTCTTTGGTGGGACGAGAGGGGCCCCAGAGCACCCCGACGACTCTGAGCAATCAGCCTGCCCTTTCTCCTCTCGCCCACCTTTTTGGCACCGGACGAACGAACGAGCATTTCTCTCGGCTCTGGGGCCGGGGTACGCAAAACGAAACTGCTTACCTATTGGGTGGTGAGACACTTGCGTGGAAATCATTTCTGCTCACTTGAGGCAGGCACTGCGGTCAAGTGGGCTTACAGGCCCAGGTGTTCCATGGACCGGGTATATTCTAAGCGGCCATCGTGACCGTCCAAAGCGGACGTATGGGTTGTTTGGGCCTTGGCTCGAGTCGTAACCATCCGTTTTGGGGGGAAAAAAAGTGAGAACCCATCATCTTAAGCACACTTCCCTCTGCCAGAGCACGCCACGCAACCAGGTGATGTTCCTACTGATTGCCGTTCCAAGCTACCATAGCGGCCAATGCCGCAGGGATACTGTCCAGATTTCCAAACCGAAGCAGATAGCCCTTCTCGCCGAGGCGCAGCTGCCTGGTCGATCAAGCCCCAGGCCCTGGTGCTCCTGAGGGCTGCGGGGACACCCAGGACTACGCTGCTGATGGCAGGTGGCTCCGGGCCTCAGTGCCCTGCCAGTGGGCTCTACTGGGGAATCCGTGCTCTCGCACGCGGGGGAGGGGGGATTCGGTTGCAGGGGGGCCTCCCTACACATGCCTCTTCTTCTGTCACTTTGGCTGCGGCTGAGCCTGGCACTGGGTGCGTGCATGCTCAGGAGACAGGCTTCTGCGTGTCTCTGGACAGGCCCCGTGCCAGCTGGGACCTGAGCCCCAGCGCAGGTGCACCACCTGCGCTCAGGTTCCTTGGACCGGCCCAGGTCAGCTGAGAGGGAGGAGAACATGGTCCTCACCGCGGAGGGAAGCAAAAGTGCCGACACCTGCCAGCGGGAGAGCCGCATCCAGCAGCCCTGTGGGATCTAAGCCCCCTCTCGCCCCATCCGCTGCCTCCCTCCTCAGCCCCTCCTTTCGGGGCGCCCAGACGGCGCCCGGGGTAGGGGTGGGGGAGGGGCAGGGGCAAGCGCCAGGCCTCCCGCGCCGCCGTACTCCGCTCTCTGACGCCCGCAAAGCCGGGACCAAAGCGCAGGCGCCCCGGCCCGCTGGGCCGGCCACGCCCACCGCCGCCCTGGCGCGCAGGCGCCACTCACCCCGCCCCCGGCAGACTCGCCCCGACCCCGCCCCTCCTGGTTGCTCTGGAGACGGTGGCCACTGGCCCGAGGTGCCCAGGCCGGGGAGAGGGAAGACGGTGGTGAGGGATTGGGGGAGGGGGCGGGGAGGCGTTTTCTGCACTCGGGAGTGGTCCCCAGTGGCAATGCCGGGACAGATGAGGCCAATAGGCATCCTGCCGAAACCCACCCGATGCACTTCGGGCAGCGCGTCCACTGCCAGGAAAACCTCCAGCGCTGGGGGAAGCGGGCTTCCAAAATGTATACACCGAATGCCACCAGGAGGCCACGGGGACGCGACGGAAGGGGTGGCCGACGTGGGTGGAGCCTGCTGGGTGGGGACTGGGCCAGGAGAGAAGCTCTGCTATGCTGTCCTGGACAGTTGTTCCCTCCCGTCTGTCTGGTGAAAAGCCAAGAGACAGAAGAAGCTCCAGGAACAAGAGAGCGGCTCCGTTGCCCAAAGTCAGAGGCAAAACTTCCACCGCTAGGGGCCACTGTAGGATAGGAATAGTTCCTTCCTCACACTTGCTGGGGGGCAGAGGGCTGAGTTCTAAGGCAGGGGGAGGGGCAGGGCCCCTTGCAGAAGGGGCTGTGGGGGAAGGGACCCCTGGGCCAGATCTGGGGCTGCTGGGAGAGCCCCCTCTCCATGCCATAGCTCCCCTGACCCAGGCCAAGGGTCTGGGTTGGGCCAGGCTGCCAGACCCGTCTGAAGAGGGGTTTCCTTGCCCACCAAAGTCCCCGAGGCCTCCTCAAGCGGGGGCCTACCTAGGGCCGGCCGGCGTTGCCCTGCAGGTCTCTCCCACGGCCATGGTCACAGACATGCTGTCTCCCATCGCCGTCACCTCCACCTTGTGTCAGGGGAACCCCGGCCTTTCCCACCGGTCACCTGCGGGCTTCGGCCTGGGCTCCCGGCCAGGCCTGCAGAGGCCTGTCTCCCGGAGAGCACAGGCCCAGAGTCTTCCCTCTCCCTTGTCAAGGACCTCTCTTTCTCTGCGTTTCTTTGGTGGGACGAGAGGGGCCCCAGAGCACCCCGACGACTCTGAGCAATCAGCCTGCCCTTTCTCCTCTCGCCCACCTTTTTGGCACCGGACGAACGAACGAGCATTTCTCTCGGCTCTGGGGCCGGGGGACGCAAAACGAAACTGCTTACCTATTGGGTGGTGAGACACTTGCGTGGAAATCATTTCTGCTCACTTGAGGCAGGCACTGCGGTCAAGTGGGCTTACAGGTCCAGGTGTTCCATGGACCGGGTATATTCTAAGCGGCCATCGTGACCGTCCAAAGCGGACGTATGGGTTGTTTGGGCCTTGGCTCGAGTCGTAACCATCCGTTTTGGGGGAAAAAAAGTGAGAACCCATCATCTTAAGCACACTTCCCTCTGCCAGAGCACGCCACGCAACCAGGTGATGTTCCTACTGATTGCCGTTCCAAGCTACCATAGCGGCCAATGCCGCAGGGATACTGTCCAGATTTCCAAACCGAAGCAGATAGCCCTTCTCGCCGAGGCGCAGCTGCCTGGTCGATCAAGCCCCAGGCCCTGGTGCTCCTGAGGGCTGCGGGGACACCCAGGACTACGCTGCTGATGGCAGGTGGCTCCGGGCCTCAGTGCCCTGCCAGTGGGCTCTACTGGGGAATCCGTGCTCTCGCACGCGGGGGAGGGGGGATTCGGTTGCAGGGGGGCCTCCCTACACATGCCTCTTCTTCTGTCACTTTGGCTGCGGCTGAGCCTGGCACTGGGTGCGTGCATGCTCAGGAGACAGGCTTCTGCGTGTCTCTGGACAGGCCCCGTGCCAGCTGGGACCTGAGCCCCAGCGCAGGTGCACCACCTGCGCTCAGGTTCCTTGGACCGGCCCAGGTCAGCTGAGAGGGAGGAGAACATGGTCCTCACCGCGGAGGGAAGCAAAAGTGCCGACACCTGCCAGCGGGAGAGCCGCATCCAGCAGCCCTGTGGGATCTAAGCCCCCTCTCGCCCCATCCGCTGCCTCCCTCCTCAGCCCCTCCTTTCAGGGCGCCCAGACGGCGCCCGGGGTAGGGGTGGGGGAGGGGCAGGGGCAAGCGCCAGGCCTCCCGCGCCGCCGTACTCCGCTCTCTGACGCCCGCAAAGCCGGGACCAAAGCGCAGGCGCCCCGGCCCGCTGGGCCGGCCACGCCCACCGCCGCCCTGGCGCGCAGGCGCCACTCACCCCGCCCCCGGCAGACTCGCCCCGACCCCGCCCCTCCTGGTTGCTCTGGAGACGGTGGCCACTGGGGCGAGGTGCCCAGGCCGGGGAGAGGGAAGACGGTGGTGAGGGATTGGGGGAGGGGGCGGGGAGGCGTTTTCTGCACTCGGGAGTGGTCCCCAGTGGCAGTGCCGGGACAGATGAGGCCAATAGGCATCCTGCCGAAACCCACCCGATGCACTTCGGGCAGCGCGTCCACTGCCAGGAAAACCTCCAGCGCTGGGGGAAGCGGGCTTCCAAAATGTATACACCGAATGCCACCAGGAGGCCACGGGGACGCGACGGAAGGGGTGGCCGACGTGGGTGGAGCCTGCTGGGTGGGGACTGGGCCAGGAGAGAAGCTCTGCTATGCTGTCCTGGACAGTTGTTCCCTCCCGTCTGTCTGGTGAAAAGCCAAGAGACAGAAGAAGCTCCAGGAACAAGAGAGCGGCTCCGTTGCCCAAAGTCAGAGGCAAAACTTCCACCGCTAGGGGCCACTGTAGGATAGGAATAGTTCCTTCCTCACACTTGCTGGGGGGCAGAGGGCTGAGTTCTAAGGCAGGGGGAGGGGCAGGGCCCCTTGCAGAAGGGGCTGTGGGGGAAGGGACCCCTGGGCCAGATCTGGGGCTGCTGGGAGAGCCCCCTCTCCATGCCATAGCTCCCCTGACCCAGGCCAAGGGTCTGGGTTGGGCCAGGCTGCCAGACCCGTCTGAAGAGGGGTTTCCTTGCCCACCAAAGTCCCCGAGGCCTCCTCAAGCGGGGGCCTACCTAGGGCCGGCCGGCGTTGCCCTGCAGGTCTCTCCCACGGCCATGGTCACAGACATGCTGTCTCCCATCGCCGTCACCTCCACCTTGTGTCAGGGGAACCCCGGCCTTTCCCACCGGTGACCTGCGGGCTTCGGCCTGGGCTAACGGCCAGGCCTGCAGAGGCCTGTCTCCCGGAGAGCACAGGCCCAGAGTCTTCCCTCTCCCTTGTCAAGGACCTCTCTTTCTCTGCGTTTCTTTGGTGGGACGAGAGGGGCCCCAGAGCACCCCGACGACTCTGAGCAATCAGCCTGCCCTTTCTCCTCTCGCCCACCTTTTTGGCACCGGACTAACGAACGAGCATTTCTCTCGGCTCTGGGGCCGGGGGACGCAAAACGAAACTGCTTACCTATTGGGTGGTGAGACACTTGCGTGGAAATCATTTCTGCTCACTTGAGGCAGGCACTGCGGTCAAGTGGGCTTACAGGTCCAGGTGTTCCATGGACCGGGTATATTCTAAGCGGCCATCGTGACCGTCCAAAGCGGACGTATGGGTTGTTTGGGCCTTGGCTCGAGTCGTAACCATCCGTTTTGGGGGGAAAAAAAGTGAGAACCCATCATCTTAAGCACACTTCCCTCTGCCAGAGCACGCCACGCAACCAGGTGATGTTCCTACTGATTGCCGTTCCAAGCTACCATAGCGGCCAATGCCGCAGGGATACTGTCCAGATTTCCAAACCGAAGCAGATAGCCCTTCTCGCCGAGGCGCAGCTGCCTGGTCGATCAAGCCCCAGGCCCTGGTGCTCCTGAGGGCTGCGGGGACACCCAGGACTACGCTGCTGATGGCAGGTGGCTCCGGGCCTCAGTGCCCTGCCAGTGGGCTCTACTGGGGAATCCGTGCTCTCGCACGCGGGGGAGGGGGGATTCGGTTGCAGGGGGGCCTCCCTACACATGCCTCTTCTTCTGTCACTTTGGCTGCGGCTGAGCCTGGCACTGGGTGCGTGCATGCTCAGGAGACAGGCTTCTGCGTGTCTCTGGACAGGCCCCGTGCCAGCTGGGACCTGAGCCCCAGCGCAGGTGCACCACCTGCGCTCAGGTTCCTTGGACCGGCCCAGGTCAGCTGAGAGGGAGGAGAACATGGTCCTCACCGCGGAGGGAAGCAAAAGTGCCGACACCTGCCAGCGGGAGAGCCGCATCCAGCAGCCCTGTGGGATCTAAGCCCCCTCTCGCCCCATCCGCTGCCTCCCTCCTCAGCCCCTCCTTTCGGGGCGCCCAGACGGCGCCCGGGGTAGGGGTGGGGGAGGGGCAGGGGCAAGCGCCAGGCCTCCCGCGCCGCCGTACTCCGCTCTCTGACGCCCGCAAAGCCGGGACCAAAGCGCAGGCGCCCCGGCCCGCTGGGCCGGCCACGCCCACCGCCGCCCTGGCGCGCAGGCGCCACTCACCCCGCCCCCGGCAGACTCGCCCCGACCCCGCCCCTCCTGGTTGCTCTGGAGACGGTGGCCACTGGCGCGAGGTGCACAGGCCGGGGAGAGGGAAGACGGTGGTGAGGGATTGGGGGAGGGGGCGGGGAGGCGTTTTCTGCACTCGGGAGTGGTCCCCAGTGGCAGTGCCGGGACAGATGAGGCCAATAGGCATCCTGCCGAAACCCACCCGATGCACTTCGGGCAGCGCGTCCACTGCCAGGAAAACCTCCAGCGCTGGGGGAAGCGGGCTTCCAAAATGTATACACCGAATGCCACCAGGAGGCCACGGGGACGCGACGGAAGGGGTGGCCGACGTGGGTGGAGCCTGCTGGGTGGGGACTGGGCCAGGAGAGAAGCTCTGCTATGCTGTCCTGGACAGTTGTTCCCTCCCGTCTGTCTGGTGAAAAGCCAAGAGACAGAAGAAGCTCCAGGAACAAGAGAGCGGCTCCGTTGCCCAAAGTCAGAGGCAAAACTTCCACCGCTAGGGGCCACTGTAGGATAGGAATAGTTCCTTCCTCACACTTGCTGGGGGGCAGAGGGCTGAGTTCTAAGGCAGGGGGAGGGGCAGGGCCCCTTGCAGAAGGGGCTGTGGGGGAAGGGACCCCTGGGCCAGATCTGGGGCTGCTGGGAGAGCCCCCTCTCCATGCCATAGCTCCCCTGACCCAGGCCAAGGGTCTGGGTTGGGCCAGGCTGCCAGACCCGTCTGAAGAGGGGTTTCCTTGCCCACCAAAGTCCCCGAGGCCTCCTCAAGCGGGGGCCTACCTAGGGCCGGCCGGCGTTGCCCTGCAGGTCTCTCCCACGGCCATGGTCACAGACATGCTGTCTCCCATCGCCGTCACCTCCACCTTGTGTCAGGGGAACCCCGGCCTTTCCCACCGGTCACCTGCGGGCTTCGGCCTGGGCTCCCGGCCAGGCCTGCAGAGGCCTGTCTCCCGGAGAGCACAGGCCCAGAGTCTTCCCTCTCCCTTGTCAAGGACCTCTCTTTCTCTGCGTTTCTTTGGTGGGACGAGAGGGGCCCCAGAGCACCCCGACGACTCTGAGCAATCAGCCTGCCCTTTCTCCTCTCGCCCACCTTTTTGGCACCGGACGAACGAACGAGCATTTCTCTCGGCTCTGGGGCCGGGGTACGCAAAACGAAACTGCTTACCTATTGGGTGGTGAGACACTTGCGTGGAAATCATTTCTGCTCACTTGAGGCAGGCACTGCGGTCAAGTGGGCTTACAGGCCCAGGTGTTCCATGGACCGGGTATATTCTAAGCGGCCATCGTGACCGTCCAAAGCGGACGTATGGGTTGTTTGGGCCTTGGCTCGAGTCGTAACCATCCGTTTTGGGGGGAAAAAAAGTGAGAACCCATCATCTTAAGCACACTTCCCTCTGCCAGAGCACGCCACGCAACCAGGTGATGTTCCTACTGATTGCCGTTCCAAGCTACCATAGCGGCCAATGCCGCAGGGATACTGTCCAGATTTCCAAACCGAAGCAGATAGCCCTTCTCGCCGAGGCGCAGCTGCCTGGTCGATCAAGCCCCAGGCCCTGGTGCTCCTGAGGGCTGCGGGGACACCCAGGACTACGCTGCTGATGGCAGGTGGCTCCGGGCCTCAGTGCCCTGCCAGTGGGCTCTACTGGGGAATCCGTGCTCTCGCACGCGGGGGAGGGGGGATTCGGTTGCAGGGGGGCCTCCCTACACATGCCTCTTCTTCTGTCACTTTGGCTGCGGCTGAGCCTGGCACTGGGTGCGTGCATGCTCAGGAGACAGGCTTCTGCGTGTCTCTGGACAGGCCCCGTGCCAGCTGGGACCTGAGCCCCAGCGCAGGTGCACCACCTGCGCTCAGGTTCCTTGGACCGGCCCAGGTCAGCTGAGAGGGAGGAGAACATGGTCCTCACCGCGGAGGGAAGCAAAAGTGCCGACACCTGCCAGCGGGAGAGCCGCATCCAGCAGCCCTGTGGGATCTAAGCCCCCTCTCGCCCCATCCGCTGCCTCCCTCCTCAGCCCCTCCTTTCGGGGCGCCCAGACGGCGCCCGGGGTAGGGGTGGGGGAGGGGCAGGGGCAAGCGCCAGGCCTCCCGCGCCGCCGTACTCCGCTCTCTGACGCCCGCAAAGCCGGGACCAAAGCGCAGGCGCCCCGGCCCGCTGGGCCGGCCACGCCCACCGCCGCCCTGGCGCGCAGGCGCCACTCACCCCGCCCCCGGCAGACTCGCCCCGACCCCGCCCCTCCTGGTTGCTCTGGAGACGGTGGCCACTGGCGCGAGGTGCACAGGCCGGGGAGAGGGAAGACGGCGGTGAGGGATTGGGGGAGGGGGCGGGGAGGCGTTTTCTGCACTCGGGAGTGGTCCCCAGTGGCAGTGCCGGGACAGATGAGGCCAATAGGCATCCTGCCGAAACCCACCCGATGCACTTCGGGCAGCGCGTCCACTGCCAGGAAAACCTCCAGCGCTGGGGGAAGCGGGCTTCCAAAATGTATACACCGAATGCCACCAGGAGGCCACGGGGACGCGACGGAAGGGGTGGCCGACGTGGGTGGAGCCTGCTGGGTGGGGACTGGGCCAGGAGAGAAGCTCTGCTATGCTGTCCTGGACAGTTGTTCCCTCCCGTCTGTCTGGTGAAAAGCCAAGAGACAGAAGAAGCTCCAGGAACAAGAGAGCGGCTCCGTTGCCCAAAGTCAGAGGCAAAACTTCCACCGCTAGGGGCCACTGTAGGATAGGAATAGTTCCTTCCTCACACTTGCTGGGGGGCAGAGGGCTGAGTTCTAAGGCAGGGGGAGGGGCAGGGCCCCTTGCAGAAGGGGCTGTGGGGGAAGGGACCCCTGGGCCAGATCTGGGGCTGCTGGGAGAGCCCCCTCTCCATGCCATAGCTCCCCTGACCCAGGCCAAGGGTCTGGGTTGGGCCAGGCTGCCAGACCCGTCTGAAGAGGGGTTTCCTTGCCCACCAAAGTCCCCGAGGCCTCCTCAAGCGGGGGCCTACCTAGGGCCGGCCGGCGTTGCCCTGCAGGTCTCTCCCACGGCCATGGTCACAGACATGCTGTCTCCCATCGCCGTCACCTCCACCTTGTGTCAGGGGAACCCCGGCCTTTCCCACCGGTCACCTGCGGGCTTCGGCCTGGGCTCCCGGCCAGGCCTGCAGAGGCCTGTCTCCCGGAGAGCACAGGCCCAGAGTCTTCCCTCTCCCTTGTCAAGGACCTCTCTTTCTCTGCGTTTCTTTGGTGGGACGAGAGGGGCCCCAGAGCACCCCGACGACTCTGAGCAATCAGCCTGCCCTTTCTCCTCTCGCCCACCTTTTTGGCACCGGACGAACGAACGAGCATTTCTCTCGGCTCTGGGGCCGGGGGACGCAAAACGAAACTGCTTACCTATTGGGTGGTGAGACACTTGCGTGGAAATCATTTCTGCTCACTTGAGGCAGGCACTGCGGTCAAGTGGGCTTACAGGTCCAGGTGTTCCATGGACCGGGTATATTCTAAGCGGCCATCGTGACCGTCCAAAGCGGACGTATGGGTTGTTTGGGCCTTGGCTCGAGTCGTAACCATCTGTTTTGGGGGAAAAAAAGTGAGAACCCATCATCTTAAGCACACTTCCCTCTGCCAGAGCACGCCACGCAACCAGGTGATGTTCCTACTGATTGCCGTTCCAAGCTACCATAGCGGCCAATGCCGCAGGGATACTGTCCAGATTTCCAAACCGAAGCAGATAGCCCTTCTCGCCGAGGCGCAGCTGCCTGGTCGATCAAGCCCCAGGCCCTGGTGCTCCTGAGGGCTGCGGGGACACCCAGGACTACGCTGCTGATGGCAGGTGGCTCCGGGCCTCAGTGCCCTGCCAGTGGGCTCTACTGGGGAATCCGTGCTCTCGCACGCGGGGGAGGGGGGATTCGGTTGCAGGGGGGCCTCCCTACACATGCCTCTTCTTCTGTCACTTTGGCTGCGGCTGAGCCTGGCACTGGGTGCGTGCATGCTCAGGAGACAGGCTTCTGCGTGTCTCTGGACAGGCCCCGTGCCAGCTGGGACCTGAGCCCCAGCGCAGGTGCACCACCTGCGCTCAGGTTCCTTGGACCGGCCCAGGTCAGCTGAGAGGGAGGAGAACATGGTCCTCACCGCGGAGGGAAGCAAAAGTGCCGACACCTGCCAGCGGGAGAGCCGCATCCAGCAGCCCTGTGGGATCTAAGCCCCCTCTCGCCCCATCCGCTGCCTCCCTCCTCAGCCCCTCCTTTCGGGGCGCCCAGACGGCGCCCGGGGTAGGGGTGGGGGAGGGGCAGGGGCAAGCGCCAGGCCTCCCGCGCCGCCGTACTCCGCTCTCTGACGCCCGCAAAGCCGGGACCAAAGCGCAGGCGCCCCGGCCCGCTGGGCCGGCCACGCCCACCGCCGCCCTGGCGCGCAGGCGCCACTCACCCCGCCCCCGGCAGACTCGCCCCGACCCCGCCCCTCCTGGTTGCTCTGGAGACGGTGGCCACTGGGGCGAGGTGCCCAGGCCGGGGAGAGGGAAGACGGTGGTGAGGGATTGGGGGAGGGGGCGGGGAGGCGTTTTCTGCACTCGGGAGTGGTCCCCAGTGGCAGTGCCGGGACAGATGAGGCCAATAGGCATCCTGCCGAAACCCACCCGATGCACTTCGGGCAGCGCGTCCACTGCCAGGAAAACCTCCAGCGCTGGGGGAAGCGGGCTTCCAAAATGTATACACCGAATGCCACCAGGAGGCCACGGGGACGCGACGGAAGGGGTGGCCGACGTGGGTGGAGCCTGCTGGGTGGGGACTGGGCCAGGAGAGAAGCTCTGCTATGCTGTCCTGGACAGTTGTTCCCTCCCGTCTGTCTGGTGAAAAGCCAAGAGACAGAAGAAGCTCCAGGAACAAGAGAGCGGCTCCGTTGCCCAAAGTCAGAGGCAAAACTTCCACCGCTAGGGGCCACTGTAGGATAGGAATAGTTCCTTCCTCACACTTGCTGGGGGGCAGAGGGCTGAGTTCTAAGGCAGGGGGAGGGGCAGGGCCCCTTGCAGAAGGGGCTGTGGGGGAAGGGACCCCTGGGCCAGATCTGGGGCTGCTGGGAGAGCCCCCTCTCCATGCCATAGCTCCCCTGACCCAGGCCAAGGGTCTGGGTTGGGCCAGGCTGCCAGACCCGTCTGAAGAGGGGTTTCCTTGCCCACCAAAGTCCCCGAGGCCTCCTCAAGCGGGGGCCTACCTAGGGCCGGCCGGCGTTGCCCTGCAGGTCTCTCCCACGGCCATGGTCACAGACATGCTGTCTCCCATCGCCGTCACCTCCACCTTGTGTCAGGGGAACCCCGGCCTTTCCCACCGGTGACCTGCGGGCTTCGGCCTGGGCTAACGGCCAGGCCTGCAGAGGCCTGTCTCCCGGAGAGCACAGGCCCAGAGTCTTCCCTCTCCCTTGTCAAGGACCTCTCTTTCTCTGCGTTTCTTTGGTGGGACGAGAGGGGCCCCAGAGCACCCCGACGACTCTGAGCAATCAGCCTGCCCTTTCTCCTCTCGCCCACCTTTATGGCACCGGACTAACGAACGAGCATTTCTCTCGGCTCTGGGGCCGGGGGACGCAAAACGAAACTGCTTACCTATTGGGTGGTGAGACACTTGCGTGGAAATCATTTCTGCTCACTTGAGGCAGGCACTGCGGTCAAGTGGGCTTACAGGTCCAGGTGTTCCATGGACCGGGTATATTCTAAGCGGCCATCGTGACCGTCCAAAGCGGACGTATGGGTTGTTTGGGCCTTGGCTCGAGTCGTAACCATCCGTTTTGGGGGGAAAAAAAGTGAGAACCCATCATCTTAAGCACACTTCCCTCTGCCAGAGCACGCCACGCAACCAGGTGATGTTCCTACTGATTGCCGTTCCAAGCTACCATAGCGGCCAATGCCGCAGGGATACTGTCCAGATTTCCAAACCGAAGCAGATAGCCCTTCTCGCCGAGGCGCAGCTGCCTGGTCGATCAAGCCCCAGGCCCTGGTGCTCCTGAGGGCTGCGGGGACACCCAGGACTACGCTGCTGATGGCAGGTGGCTCCGGGCCTCAGTGCCCTGCCAGTGGGCTCTACTGGGGAATCCGTGCTCTCGCACGCGGGGGAGGGGGGATTCGGTTGCAGGGGGGCCTCCCTACACATGCCTCTTCTTCTGTCACTTTGGCTGCGGCTGAGCCTGGCACTGGGTGCGTGCATGCTCAGGAGACAGGCTTCTGCGTGTCTCTGGACAGGCCCCGTGCCAGCTGGGACCTGAGCCCCAGCGCAGGTGCACCACCTGCGCTCAGGTTCCTTGGACCGGCCCAGGTCAGCTGAGAGGGAGGAGAACATGGTCCTCACCGCGGAGGGAAGCAAAAGTGCCGACACCTGCCAGCGGGAGAGCCGCATCCAGCAGCCCTGTGGGATCTAAGCCCCCTCTCGCCCCATCCGCTGCCTCCCTCCTCAGCCCCTCCTTTCGGGGCGCCCAGACGGCGCCCGGGGTAGGGGTGGGGGAGGGGCAGGGGCAAGCGCCAGGCCTCCCGCGCCGCCGTACTCCGCTCTCTGACGCCCGCAAAGCCGGGACCAAAGCGCAGGCGCCCCGGCCCGCTGGGCCGGCCACGCCCACCGCCGCCCTGGCGCGCAGGCGCCACTCACCCCGCCCCCGGCAGACTCGCCCCGACCCCGCCCCTCCTGGTTGCTCTGGAGACGGTGGCCACTGGCGCGAGGTGCACAGGCCGGGGAGAGGGAAGACGGCGGTGAGGGATTGGGGGAGGGGGCGGGGAGGCGTTTTCTGCACTCGGGAGTGGTCCCCAGTGGCAGTGCCGGGACAGATGAGGCCAATAGGCATCCTGCCGAAACCCACCCGATGCACTTCGGGCAGCGCGTCCACTGCCAGGAAAACCTCCAGCGCTGGGGGAAGCGGGCTTCCAAAATGTATACACCGAATGCCACCAGGAGGCCACGGGGACGCGACGGAAGGGGTGGCCGACGTGGGTGGAGCCTGCTGGGTGGGGACTGGGCCAGGAGAGAAGCTCTGCTATGCTGTCCTGGACAGTTGTTCCCTCCCGTCTGTCTGGTGAAAAGCCAAGAGACAGAAGAAGCTCCAGGAACAAGAGAGCGGCTCCGTTGCCCAAAGTCAGAGGCAAAACTTCCACCGCTAGGGGCCACTGTAGGATAGGAATAGTTCCTTCCTCACACTTGCTGGGGGGCAGAGGGCTGAGTTCTAAGGCAGGGGGAGGGGCAGGGCCCCTTGCAGAAGGGGCTGTGGGGGAAGGGACCCCTGGGCCAGATCTGGGGCTGCTGGGAGAGCCCCCTCTCCATGCCATAGCTCCCCTGACCCAGGCCAAGGGTCTGGGTTGGGCCAGGCTGCCAGACCCGTCTGAAGAGGGGTTTCCTTGCCCACCAAAGTCCCCGAGGCCTCCTCAAGCGGGGGCCTACCTAGGGCCGGCCGGCATTGCCCTGCAGGTCTCTCCCACGGCCATGGTCACAGACATGCTGTCTCCCATCGCCGTCACCTCCACCTTGTGTCAGGGGAACCCCGGCCTTTCCCACCGGTCACCTGCGGGCTTCGGCCTGGGCTCCCGGCCAGGCCTGCAGAGGCCTGTCTCCCGGAGAGCACAGGCCCAGAGTCTTCCCTCTCCCTTGTCAAGGACCTCTCTTTCTCTGCGTTTCTTTGGTGGGACGAGAGGGGCCCCAGAGCACCCCGACGACTCTGAGCAATCAGCCTGCCCTTTCTCCTCTCGCCCACCTTTTTGGCACCGGACGAACGAACGAGCATTTCTCTCGGCTCTGGGGCCGGGGGACGCAAAACGAAACTGCTTACCTATTGGGTGGTGAGACACTTGCGTGGAAATCATTTCTGCTCACTTGAGGCAGGCACTGCGGTCAAGTGGGCTTACAGGTCCAGGTGTTCCATGGACCGGGTATATTCTAAGCGGCCATCGTGACCGTCCAAAGCGGACGTATGGGTTGTTTGGGCCTTGGCTCGAGTCGTAACCATCCGTTTTGGGGGGAAAAAAGTGAGAACCCATCATCTTAAGCACACTTCCCTCTGCCAGAGCACGCCACGCAACCAGGTGATGTTCCTACTGATTGCCGTTCCAAGCTACCATAGCGGCCAATGCCGCAGGGATACTGTCCAGATTTCCAAACCGAAGCAGATAGCCCTTCTCGCCGAGGCGCAGCTGCCTGGTCGATCAAGCCCCAGGCCCTGGTGCTCCTGAGGGCTGCGGGGACACCCAGGACTACGCTGCTGATGGCAGGTGGCTCCGGGCCTCAGTGCCCTGCCAGTGGGCTCTACTGGGGAATCCGTGCTCTCGCACGCGGGGGAGGGGGGATTCGGTTGCAGGGGGGCCTCCCTACACATGCCTCTTCTTCTGTCACTTTGGCTGCGGCTGAGCCTGGCACTGGGTGCGTGCATGCTCAGGAGACAGGCTTCTGCGTGTCTCTGGACAGGCCCCGGGCCAGCTGGGACCTGAGCCCCAGCGCAGGTGCACCACCTGCGCTCAGGTTCCTTGGACCGGCCCAGGTCAGCTGAGAGGGAGGAGAACATGGTCCTCACCGCGGAGGGAAGCAAAAGTGCCGACACCTGCCAGCGGGAGAGCCGCATCCAGCAGCCCTGTGGGATCTAAGCCCCCTCTCGCCCCATCCGCTGCCTCCCTCCTCAGCCCCTCCTTTCGGGGCGCCCAGACGGCGCCCGGGGTAGGGGTGGGGGAGGGGCAGGGGCAAGCGCCAGGCCTCCCGCGCCGCCGTACTCCGCTCTCTGACGCCCGCAAAGCCGGGACCAAAGCGCAGGCGCCCCGGCCCGCTGGGCCGGCCACGCCCACCGCCGCCCTGGCGCGCAGGCGCCACTCACCCCGCCCCCGGCAGACTCGCCCCGACCCCGCCCCTCCTGGTTGCTCTGGAGACGGTGGCCACTGGCCCGAGGTGCCCAGGCCGGGGAGAGGGAAGACGGTGGTGAGGGATTGGGGGAGGGGGCGGGGAGGCGTTTTCTGCACTCGGGAGTGGTCCCCAGTGGCAGTGCCGGGACAGATGAGGCCAATAGGCATCCTGCCGAAACCCACCCGATGCACTTCGGGCAGCGCGTCCACTGCCAGGAAAACCTCCAGCGCTGGGGGAAGCGGGCTTCCAAAATGTATACACCGAATGCCACCAGGAGGCCACGGGGACGCGACGGAAGGGGTGGCCGACGTGGGTGGAGCCTGCTGGGTGGGGACTGGGCCAGGAGAGAAGCTCTGCTATGCTGTCCTGGACAGTTGTTCCCTCCCGTCTGTCTGGTGAAAAGCCAAGAGACAGAAGAAGCTCCAGGAACAAGAGAGCGGCTCCGTTGCCCAAAGTCAGAGGCAAAACTTCCACCGCTAGGGGCCACTGTAGGATAGGAATAGTTCCTTCCTCACACTTGCTGGGGGGCAGAGGGCTGAGTTCTAAGGCAGGGGGAGGGGCAGGGCCCCTTGCAGAAGGGGCTGTGGGGGAAGGGACCCCTGGGCCAGATCTGGGGCTGCTGGGAGAGCCCCCTCTCCATGCCATAGCTCCCCTGACCCAGGCCAAGGGTCTGGGTTGGGCCAGGCTGCCAGACCCGTCTGAAGAGGGGTTTCCTTGCCCACCAAAGTCCCCGAGGCCTCCTCAAGCGGGGGCCTACCTAGGGCCGGCCGGCGTTGCCCTGCAGGTCTCTCCCACGGCCATGGTCACAGACATGCTGTCTCCCATCGCCGTCACCTCCACCTTGTGTCAGGGGAACCCCGGCCTTTCCCACCGGTCACCTGCGGGCTTCGGCCTGGGCTCCCGGCCAGGCCTGCAGAGGCCTGTCTCCCGGAGAGCACAGGCCCAGAGTCTTCCCTCTCCCTTGTCAAGGACCTCTCTTTCTCTGCGTTTCTTTGGTGGGACGAGAGGGGCCCCAGAGCACCCCGACGACTCTGAGCAATCAGCCTGCCCTTTCTCCTCTCGCCCACCTTTTTGGCACCGGACGAACGAACGAGCATTTCTCTCGGCTCTGGGGCCGGGGGACGCAAAACGAAACTGCTTACCTATTGGGTGGTGAGACACTTGCGTGGAAATCATTTCTGCTCACTTGAGGCAGGCACTGCGGTCAAGTGGGCTTACAGGTCCAGGTGTTCCATGGACCGGGTATATTCTAAGCGGCCATCGTGACCGTCCAAAGCGGACGTATGGGTTGTTTGGGCCTTGGCTCGAGTCGTA